>NC_059215.1:13386843-13686843 GCF_020615455.1 Coregonus clupeaformis | reverse complement strand
CTCAAACATTCAAACTTATTTAGCTCATCCATATGTGTTATTGTGGTCGTTGCTGACTGGTTTACTCTCTGTTTGGGCCTGGTCCTGTTGACAGACTAAACCGCGTGGGACGAAGAACATAGTGGGTCCTCCTAGTGCTCCCAGTGGCCCCAGACCTGCTGGGGTCTCCAGCCTGGTAGACATGACAGTGACAGCCTGACTGACTAACTGATGACTGGCTGACTAAATGACTGACTAACTGGCTGGCTGGCCGGTCGGCTAGCTGACTGGCTGATGGACAGGCGAATGGCTGACTGACTGACTGTGTGATGATTGACTGACTGACTGACTGACTGTCTGACTGACTGACTGATAGACTGACTGTCTGACTGACTGAACGCATGTCCCTGCCCTTGGCACACACAGAGGAAACTGCCACCTTCCATGCGATAACATAATTCATATTTCACAGGGTTATCCTGTACAGTTCACCATAGTATTGGCAAAGTATTAGCTGCCTGAGTCTATTTCAAAAGAACAAGAAAGAGAAGATTGGGCTGAAAAGGGCAGTGTGTGTGTAAATTCCATGGCTAACCAGGGAGGCATTTTCCTCTGGAAAGCACCGAGTGCCCACTAATTGCTGTTAAAGTCGTACTCTGTAATTGTCCACTTAAAGAGTAGTACTGGATCTGTAATTATATTCACCCGTCACACAGTCACCTTAACAAGCTGTGATATTCCCATTACACACACTGGAATCTGTTGTTCTAGTTGCCAGTCAATGCATGGTGTGAGTCTCACTTTGTCACCAAGTACTAGTTAAGTAGTAGAGGACCAAAATGTAAACCCTTTCTCTAAAGGTCTGCTCTACTTAACTCTGTCATGCTTGCCTGCTTGTGATGCCTTTATCTCTCTCCTTGCTTATCTTTTGATCTCTGTCTCTGGCTTACTCTCTCATGCCTCTCCTTCCTGCTCTGCCCCAGTACGCTTTGGTCTACAAAGGTTTCAGCTTGCACCCGGATGACACCCTCTACTGGCAGCTCCCAGATCAGTTCAAAGGGGATAAGGTAACAGTACGAGCCAAACCCAGCCCTCCTGCACCCTGCCTGGGTTTTTGCCCCTCCGGTTAACTCCAGGGCCACAGACAGAACCACCCCACCCCTCCAACTGAACCTTCAGAGCAGGGCTGGGGAAGGAAAGGGCAGCACCACCTGACAACCCTGTGGAGTTTGGAGTTCCTGTTTATATAATCACTTCTATATGTGGTGGGAGGTCAGGCACGACTCATTTGGTGTTGGAAACGATTCATGTCTAAAAGAAATAGAAAGACAGATTGGGATATGAAATCTCTCTGTAATAGATGTAATCATAGATTCACTCGTTTACCTCTTCCTGAAACATTGTAATGTTATAGGCCTATAGTCATATTTGTTTGAATGTCTCGATGTAACACTCAAAGGCTCACCAACAAAGTTAAATGTAGTATGCAGCCTAATTTCTTTACCTTTACCCATGTTATAGGTGAGCTCCTACGGCGGTAAGCTGAAGTACACCATCTCCTACGTAGCAGGACCTAGAGGAACAGCCATCGAAGACGCTGACGTTCAGATTATTGTAAGTAGCTAATGCACCAAAGTTACCAACTTAATTCATTCACTTTCATGTTCTATTGCTGCATCCATACATAGCACACTCCATCCCACAAGTTATGAACTGAAATCACTTCCATGTATTGTGGTTGCATCCATTCACCTGTCATTGATTGGTTCTCCTTGTCATTGTTGCCCACAGGGAAATGACATCACGCTGGTGGCACGCCAGCCATGGCAGAGGGGACAGGGGACAAGAGAGTCCCGCCAGTTTGAGGTTGTCTTCAGAGAGGTCAGTGTTCTACAGTAGTACAGATTACCTACATTTTATCAATTCAATTCAATAGAACTTTATTGTCCCCAACTATCAATTTGATTGCAGCCTTTACCATCCATTCCTCATTGACACAGGTCACCCTAGTATCCTAGTAATAGCATAGTATTAACCTAACTCTGCTCTCTCTCTCCTGTAGGAAAACTGGCGTCGTCCAGATGGCATGCCTGCCACTCGGGAACACCTGATGATGGTGCTGGCTGACCTGGATGACATCCTGGTGCGGGCCTCCTACTACACAGAGATGAGGTCCTCCAGCATCTCCGAGGTCAGCATGGAGGTGCCCGTACCCAACTACAGTGGCCTGGCTCAGGCTCTAGAGGTGGAGCAGTGCCGCTGCCCGCCTGCCTACCAGGGACTCTCCTGTCAGGTAAGAGGATCTCTATCTATCTCTCTCTCTCTCTCTGCCACAGGTGGCAATATTGACTAATTAACCTCAATCTTATGTTTATGTACATTTGAACACTCAACATAATTATTTTTTACTCCCGGAGAAAGCATGTTCAAAGGAGGACCAGGCTCTGTGTCCGGGAAACCCGCCCTTAGCGTGTCAAGTCCATGTGATGATGTGTGATGAAAGTTGTACCTCCTCTCCCCCAGGACTGTGCTCCTGGCTACACCCGAACCGGAGGTGGCCTGTACCTGGGCCACTGTGAGCTGTGTGAGTGCAACGGGCACTCTGACTCCTGCCACCCAGAGACTGGCATCTGTACGGTATGCAGCCCGGAGAATCTCTTTAAGGCAGTTGTTTTCATTCAATTTTCACTTCATTGATTTAAACTTAATTTATCTAGGTTAGTCTCGTTGAGATCAAATTTATTTTTAGAGGGCTGGTAGAAGATAACGGTTGTTTTGAAATCAGTACATTGAATAAGATCTGAGTGTCTGCCCCCAGAGCTGCCTCCACAACACCCAGGGAGCGCTGTGTGAGCAGTGTGCCCCGGGCTTCTTTGGGGACCCCACCGCTGGAACCCCAGAGGACTGCCAGCCCTGTGCCTGCCCCCACACAGACCCTGACAACCAGTGAGTAGGCTACGTACATTACAACAGAGAGCTGTTACGCACATAGACGCGTGCATAAATGCTCGCACTAACACTCGCACTGACTTTTGTCTTGTGTTGCATTTTAAATGATCTCATTCATATCTCTTACCTCTCATATCTTTTTGGCTATGCCCTCCACCGATACTTGGAACAGATCCAAGTTGATATTATAATTAAGCAATAAGGTCCAAGGGGGTGTGGTATATGGCTGTTCTTATGCACGACGCAATGTGCAGTGGTATATTGGCCATATACCACAAACCCCCAAGGTGCCTTATTGCTATTACCAACATAATTAGAAGAGTAAAAATAACTGTTTTGTCATACCAGTGGTATACGGTCTGATATACCACGGCTGTCAGCCAATCAGCATTCAGGGCTCGAACCACCCAGTTTATAATGCTGAATTAAGTATACTGTACTTCATCTTTCTTCTCTGTGTGTTTTCCAGGTTCTCCCCTATCTGTGAGAGCCTGGGTAACGGTGGTTATCAGTGCACTGCCTGCCAGCCTGGATACACTGGCCAGTACTGTGAACGGTAAGCTGACACAACTCTACTTTAACTCTCTATTCTAGCCTGGTCCCAGATCTGTTTGTGCTGTCCTGTTGACTCCTGTGGCCATTGTCATGCTAAGTGATCATAGGAGTTGGCCATACAGCAGAGACAGAGCTAGGACCAGGCTACTCTATTCAGACTAACTTTTCAATGTCCTCTCTGTGGCATTCCACCATTGTCTGTCAGTCTGTCATCACATTGACTCGTTATGATCCTCGGTTTTACTCCACAGCTGTGCACCTGGATATGTTGGAAATCCACAGGACAGGATTAAGTGTCGTCCATTCAACAGTAAGTGAATGCAGTCAGCAAAAGAGCTGCACAGAAATGTATTTTCCCCATACTTGGCCAGGTCTCCCTTGGGAAAGAGGTATTCTGGACCCAATGGGACTACCTAGTAAAATAATAAATAAAATACTCTACTCTACTGTAACAGTAAGAGTGGCTCTCTGTGATCATTGCCAACTAACCTTTGACCCTTAACCTCTGACACAGCAGTGGCAGCCTCTCTGGTGGTGAAGGTATACCCTGAGAGGGTGTTGGTGGCCCAGGGCAGCCCTGTGACCCTGCGGTGCCAGGTGACCGGCTCTCCTCCCCACTACTACTACTGGTCCAGGGAGGACGGACGTCCCATCACCAACAGCGCCGACAGACGCAGACAAGGTAAAGTATACTGGACAGATCAGGTCTTGTTAGTGGAGTGTTTGACATGGCAATACATACACTCATGTAGTCTTATATAGCTGTACCTACAGTATATACTCCTCAGTAAAGACCTTATACTGGTGAAACATCCAGTACTAACTGTAGGAGAGAGCCTATTGAGGTACGAGTCCATTCCCCATGTTAACGTAAGGTAATTCTATATTCCTACCTGTTCTTTCAGGAGAGGAGCTGCATATCCCCAGTGTTCAGCCCAGTGACGCAGGCATCTACGTCTGTACCTGCAGAGACCAACGCAACACCAACAGGAGCCGCGCTGAAATCGTCGTCAGAAGTACTACTTGTTAAATCATTTACATTTTACTGAATGTTGCATTTCCAATACTTTTGTGATTAATTTTTCAGTGATCTTAGTCAGTTGTTGAGTAGTTAAACTGGCTTGAACTTTTAAGCTTTTTTGGGACGTTTTGGCTCCAGCTAAATATGGTTGAAGCTGAGATACAGTAAGTAATACATTTTTTGGCTTTTGAATGTTTACCGAATGGTTTCTGTCCCTTTCTCCAGCTGTCTTATCCAAACCCATTGAAGTGACCATCGAGGAGCCCAAAGCACAGAGTGTCACAGTTGGAGCAGCAGTCAGCTTCATCTGCACAGCCAAGAGCAAGGTAGGACTAGCTTCCAACATGGAGACATTAACACAATCAATTCTGTTTATTTGTATATATATTGGATGGTTGGCATTGTGCTTAATACATTTGCCCATGAGAGAAAATGGTAGAAAACCTTTAAACCGTTTAGTATATTATTACACAATTGTCCCCCTTGTATTGGCCCCTCTGTTGCATTGCTTTCTCTCTTACTTGTGTTTACTTCATATCTTGTACCCATCTGTCCCCTCCCCTCCCAGTCTCCAGCCTACACCCTGGTGTGGACCCGGCAGGGTAACGGCAAGCTGCCCAACAGAGCCATGGACTTCAATGGCATCCTGACCATCCAGAACGTCCAGCCTGAGGACGCTGGCATCTACGTGTGTACAGGCTCTAACATGTTTGCCATGGACGAGGGCACTGCCGTCCTCTACGTGCCAGGTTCGTGATCCCAGACAGGCGCCATCATACTGTTAGCCATCAGCCTCTATATACCACCCTACAAGCTCTATTCCTTTCCTCAGCCCTTCCTCGAATGGGGCATGCCCCTGCTTGCTTTGGCTTTGCCTCCGTCCCCCTATATCATGCACTGCTTTAAATGTGTTTATCTGTCCGCACCCTAGCTTCTGGCAAACAGCATAACCCTGTCACTCCGACTCCCAACTCTCACTTTCTAAACTCAGACAACCTCTCTCATGTCAAACCCTTCAAATCTCTCTCTACGCTACCTTTTTCTGATGTTGGTGTCTCTGTCTTTCTAACAATGATTTGACCTTCTTACTCTGTATAAAATCTTTATGGTTCCAGGGGCAATATACAGCTTGTGGATATTATAATTATTTTATAATACAAAATAATGAAAAGGTCCATAATTGTAAGATATGTGTATGGTTTGTCCAAGAAATCATAGCATACAGTAGTCCTCAATGCTACCAAAGCCCAAAGATATCTCCCACTGAAGAGTTTCAAGTAGATTTAGTTACTATGCACTGTCACCACCCCCAATGGATTTACCAAAGAAGGTTGTTTTGCCCAGTGGAATACAGTTTATTCATTTTCAAGTTGCTTCTTGGTTTAATACTTACTCAGTGATGACTGATCAATCCTTTGAATTGGGTCTCTGTTGCCATCAGTGATATCTCCGCTCTGATCTCTAGCTGTTGCTGTCATAAGAGGGGTTCATGTAATCAGTGGTGGTAGTGGTAGTGGTGGTGGTCTGGTAACTTTTCAATCACTTGAACACTAGTTTCTGCCACTGCAGATTTCCTTACTAGCAGGGTGTTGGTTATTTGGTATCTTTCCTGAAGTCTGCAACCCTGGCTGGGACTGGTGGTGGTTTCTCCTTGAGCTGTAGTGGTTGATGAGGTACATGGATGACAAAATGGGTGATTAGTGACTGACTGGGAGGGACCGACATTCAAAAAGGACTTCAGTCTATCACCACCGGGACATAAATGTACTTTACAGTATAGTAAAAGGACTGTACTGAGTCTACTTACCCCATCACGATCCCTATCGTCACACAGGAACAGAAGCAATCACACTCTGTTTAAAAACCAGATCCTTTGTTACTTTCCTGATTGTTTTGATGAATGTTAATGTTGACAATGGTGCTATCAGCCTTGTAGCAGGTGAAGATACCTGTGGTTGAACTTTAAACTTTAGGTTAGTAGTATATCTATCTATGGCTGCTTTTATTGTCTGTTATCTGGATCTGAGTAGTAAGAGGGTTCAAGGCATTGCATTGCCAATAGTAAGTAAGGCGTCTTGTTTTGCATCGTACTATCCAGTAAGTGTTAATTAGACTAAAAGAAAATGTGTTGAAGATTTGACTTGAAATTTGAAAGATCATTGAAACTAGTTTGATTTCAATGCTTTCACAAATCAACTTGCGTATGTCACACGTGTTGCATAGATTTTTTATTGCAGTTCAACATTTTCATATTTTTTAAATCAAGGGCAAATCATATTTTTTCATTGATTCACTTTTTTAAACCTAAATGTTATCCAAACATAGTATATTTTGACTGTACTATCAAATTGGATAAAAGTTAACTAACGACTACATACCTTGATTTATATAGTGATATATTAGTTAGATAGTAATTGATTTTAGAGAATAGGCAGTACTCATGCGTTTACTTACATGATAAAAGCATGGTTTACAATTATTTTGAGAACAGATCAAAAGTTTATAATAATTTTCAATGTTTTGTCAGTGCATTTTTATGTTTTAAATGTTTCTCGTCAAACATTGTTTAAATATATTTTGTTGTTGTTGATATAAAGTATCTTATTAAGAGAAAAAAAGAGAGATTCGGTGGCTGAAATATGCCTATTCAAATCTCACTGGTGTGCCGATAGAGACAGAAGACGCAATCCACACACAGTTTGAGATGCCTCAGCATGCTACTATGTTATTTCAGTTTGAACTTTTCATTTCAACTTTTATAACTATTATTTTACACTGTATTTAAATAATCTAGATATCCAAAGGTGCTGTTTCAAATACATTCTATTGTACACTATACTATGTACTGATTTGATTTCTTTTTAATGCCTAACTGATGTACCATACAAATATCACAATGTATTTTATTTATCTTAACTGTGAAAATGTTTGAGAAAAATATAAATTTTATTAAAGTAATGATATAGACCAAAGATATGACACAGAGTCATGCAGAGTGAGACTTCAATGGAACAGAATATATTACCACCCTCAGGGTACAAGGCACCAGACCTTCGTATGGAATTACTTTTGGATGTATTGTAAATCAACTAATTGTAAGGTGCCGATGTAATGGCATTAATGACTATCAGACCCTTCTTCACTATGACCTACTTGTCAAGGATAAGCCAACCCACCATTGTTTAAACCACAAGCTGTATATGGTTGAAAACATTAAAGAGAACCATTCTTGAGAACCATTCTAAACACAAATCGAATGGTTCAATCAATGGAAGTAAAGTTTTTACAACTAATTTAGTTTGTATAACGACTAACATGCATGTTTTGTGTGTGGCTCTCAGTTCTCTTTGTGCTTGTTTGTAATCAGTCCGACCATACCGTTTTCATTGTTGTGTTCTTGTCTCATTGTGTTCTGTGCATGTTTGTGAAGTAGAACTAGTTGACTTTAAATCCACAGGTTCTCTCACTGAGTAGACACATTCACTGTTACACCAGCAAATGACCATAGTTCATATCAGTAATACGTTTTATACAGCAAAGCAAACATTTCAACACAGCACTGTATGTTGTATGAACACAATGACACAATCTCCAAGGTGATATGCCCTCTATCTTAACCAATATCCACAGAACCATGTCCCAGAAATCACACAATTACTAACATTGTATCCAAGGGTAAGTATGTAATGATTGTGAATATATAAAACTATGAATGCAATAGCACCATCTCTGACCATCATAAAAAAGACACCTCTTACTCTTTAGTCTGCATGGGATGTAATGTCTGAATCAGAGGACCTCAATGTTGCATGCCTCTAAATCCCAGAAAATTGACAGATCTCTTTGAAGACATGGGCTAGTGTTCCCAATACCCCAATTATATTTCCTTATTTGGCTTTAGATCTGAATTGGAGAAACGATTTGAATACTTTGAATACATGATGTGAAAGGTGGTGCCTATTGCGTTCAAGTTATGTTATGTTCCTTGCCGATCATTCTGCTGTTGTATTGTTGTGTCTTGTGCATTTTGGAAAATCACTGGCACAAGAAACACCAGGCAGTACTTGGATGGACCACAGCATTCTGAGTACTGATTGAGCCACAGGCTCAGTGGGAGGAGCATTGGATGATGATTCCAATGCCAGTGTTCCATCGTTGCCCTGGAGACTCACATGTCAGTTTGCCTGTCATGTCCCTCCCTCCTCCTTTCCCCATTTCCAGAGGCCTCACAGACTCAGATGTTTTACACAGCCTATGAAATGTTTGAAGGACATGGAAAGCGTAAGTGGGCATGGCATGGCCACACCTCTCCACCACACCTCCACCTCATCCCTGGAGGGCTCCTCCCTCTCTCTGTCACGCATGCATTCATCTACCTCTGCCTTCAGCATGGATATGGTGGTCTGGTAATGCCCATGTACAATCAACCATAGGGATTACATACAGTTTACACTTCACATAAGGTTGTAGGGTTATACGCTTCACTGGACTATCAATGTAATATAATGAATCTGCAAAGTTATTCATTCAAATATAAAGGTGCAAGTCTTATTGCTTGCTCTGCATTTCGTCTCCTCAAACATACAGAATATGAAGACTGTCCTCTTGATAACATATGATAATATGTTGACATACAGTATCATGATCATATATGTTCATAATACTCTTGACACCATATAGACTTTAGTTATGATAGTACAGAATAGATTGTACATGTGCATTACTAGGTCTTGCCTGGCTCATCTGGCTACTATGGTATGTGTCCATTGGTGCAGGTGCATGCTCATTCATGTGGGAAGCTCCTCTCGAATGTTGAGTCCAGTTATCAACTTTAGTTTTCACCCATTAAGTCCCTCATGCACTTCATCTCAGGTCCCCTCAGGTTTTCCATCTGCACAAAACATTCACACTCACTTTTTTAACACCCCACTAGTATACGACAACAACTAATGCACATTTTATTACAGTCATCTGACCGATATCAGATCTCCATCTTTATCTTATAACCTCAAGTATCTGATGCATTTAGAGAGAAATGTACATACTCAATAAGACATTCTAGAATATTCTTATAACCTCAAGTATCTGATTCATTTAGAGAGAAATGTACATTCTCAATAAGACATTCTAGAATGTTCTTATAACCTCAAGTATCTGATGCATTGAGAGAGAAATGTACATACTCAATAAGACATTATAGAATGTTCTTATTTCCCTCATTCTATCTAGACTTGAGTACTTAGCTTGTTCTCTTCCAATCAGCACTCAACACAGAGGAGACACCACTCAAACTTTCCCCATCTGCATTCCGCTTGACGGTCCCACACAGGGACACACACTGTTCTGGAATAGCTGTCATATTGTGCTTCAAACATCATGCTGTGCCTAATACACCACATCACGATCATGGCTGTTAGCTCACTGGAGCCCAGGGGGAGAACTATCTGCCATTCCTCTCATCGTGCTCACCTCCCCCTGGACAGATATCATCCTTCAACCGTCTGACACACTGAATGTTTCAATAAGATATACTGTATACTTAATGGCCTGTCGTAACCTCACCACCCACTTACTGAAATTCTCTATTCTACATTACTAAGTTCACATAGGTCAACTGAGGTAGGTCACCATGTCTCAATATTGAGACAAGCTAAATCATAAGATCAATTTGAGAAAGTGTACTAGTCAGTGCTCAGGCTCTCAGAAAACAAAGATGATGAAATATAGTCAGTCTCTCTCTCAGGTCAGTGAGTCCCAGAACCAGACCAGGGCTTAGCTCGGAGATGAGATAGCCTGATAGTCCTCCCTGGACGCTGAAAGGGCGCTTTCTTTTGCTCTGTTGCCCTGGGATCAGATGGGATTCAATGTGGCTGGGGATCAGCGGCCAGCCAAGCTGGCACAGAGAGCCATGTGCCCTGCCAAGGCCAGCCTGCCACCTCTCATCTGTGTTGGCTGCACAGAGGGCCCTGGCTGCCAAGGGGTAATTTCTAGGCGTAGGCCACGTACCCAGCCCTGTCCCACCACCCTCTCTCTGCCCTCACCATGTGTTTGATGTATTTGATACCATTCCACCAATTCCTCTCCAGCCATTACCTTGAGCCCGTCCTCCCCAATTAAGGTGCCACCAACCTCCTGTGTCTGGTAGCCATTATTACTACCCACAAAATGTTAGGTTGATGGTCCAAAATCAGACTCACAGTTTAGAATCTGGGGCATTTTGTGTAATTTAATTATACAAAGGGATGAGGTAAGTGTTTGTTGTTCAAGTGAGAGGACAAATCCCTGACATATTTTCTCATCTCATGCAGTAGCTAGAAAGTGTTGACTGTAAACAAAGCCCCTTCCTGCAGAAAAGCCCCTGCCCTTTGTGAACACTAACGCCCCATACTTTGGGCGCTGTCTATTTCTGAGCAATGCTGAACTGTTCTCTGCCTTATTGTAGCTGCTGAGGGGGCCCAGCCAGTGGCTACCGTCAATCCTCCTGTCCTGACCATCCAGCAAGGAGGCCGCGCTGAGTTCCGCTGTACTGTGACTGGCAACCCTACCCCTGCCATCGAGTGGATAGGTAAGGAAGGCTGCAGCTAGTGGAACACCTACAACATAAACTAAGCCAGTAGAATTAGTTTGGTCAATTGCTGGCTTAGTCAATTAGGAACACATTCATTCGCATGTATGACGACCTGTTCTAATCTTGTATTTGAATAGCTGTTTTTGGAAGTATACATTCACTCTGTATAATGCCATAACTGACAAAAGGGGAAAATATAAAAAAAATCTATGTGTTTCTAGGTGGAGGTCCTGGTAACAGGATGAGCCCCAACGCTGTGGTCCGTGGAGGAGTACTAACCATCCCTGCTGTGGAGAGGGGGGATGAGGGGGAGTACGTCTGCAAGGCCCTCAACACCCACGGAGAACACACAGCACGGGCAGTCCTCTACGTACACAGTGGGTCTCAACATCAACAACAGGCCAATGTCACAGGTTCATAGGGTGGTATTCTTACTTGAGATCTGCACTCTTTACTCAAATTGTTGCGCAAGTCTTCTATTGAGATCGAAGAATGATTTATGCATGCTCTGAGGTCTGAGTTGTGTGTGCTTATCTCAACTGTGAATCTGCCCAATATTGTCGATCGTAACTAGTTACCACAGCCACAAAGTCATTATTTCTACAATATCTTCTTAAAATCTAATTTTAAACCACAGGAGGTTGGTGCCACCTTAATTGGGGAGGACAGGCTCGTGGTAATGGCTGAAGCGGCATTAGTGGAATAGTATCAAATACATTAAACAGATGGTTTCCATTCCATTCGCTCCGTTCCAGACATTATTATGAGCCGTCCTCCCCTCAGCAACTTGACTGTTTTAAACCTAAACTTAACTCTAACCTTAACCACACTGCTAACCTTATGCCAAACCCTAACCTTAAATTAAGACCAAAAAGCACATTTTTGTTTTCACTAATTTTTACGATATTGCCAACTTTGTGGCTGTGGTAACTAGTGACAACCCATATTGTCTACCAGTCTGGTTGGGTCCTCATTTTCGCATATTCTGTGTTCTTCCTGTGTGTTTGAATGCTTCAGGTGCCAGCCTGCCCCACGTGCAGGTGAGCCCCCAGAGAGTGGACATCCATGAGGGGGAGACTCTAAGGCTGTACTGCAGGGCTGGAGGCACGCCCAGCCCCGGACTCACCTGGAAGAAACAGGGAGGACAACTCCCTCCGCAGGTAAACACTGGTCCTTTCTACCTGATACTTTCTGTCTAGGATATAACCTGATCTTAAGAGTAGCTACATAGAGTGCCTTCAGAAAGTATGTATTTATACCCCTTGACTTTTACTTCACTGGCCTACACACAATACCCCATATTGTCAAAGTGGAAGTATGTTTTTCAAAATCTTTACAATGTCTTGAGTCAATAAGTATTCAACCACTTTGTTATGTCAAGCCTAAATAAGTACAGGAGTAAACATTTGCTTAACAAGTCACATAATAAGTTGCATTGACTCACTTTGTGCGCAATAATAGTGTTTAACATGATTTTTGAATGACTACCACATCTCTGTACCCCACACATACAATTATCTTTAAGGTCCCTCAGTCGAGCAGTGAATTTCAAACAAAGATTCAACCACAAAGACCAGGGAGGTTTTCCAATGCCTTGCAAAGAAGGGTAGATGGGGTATTGGTAGATGGGTAAAAATAAAATAAAAAGCAGACATTGAATATTAATTACACTTTGGATGGTGTATTAATACACCCAGTCATTACAAAGATACAGGCGTCCTTCTAACTCAGTTGCCAGAGAGGAAGGACACTGCTCAGGGATTTCACCATGAGGCCAATGGTAACTTTAAAACAGTTGCAGAGTTTAATGGCTTTGATAGGAGAAAGCTGAGGATGGCTCAACAACATTGTAGTTACTCCATAATACTAACCTAATTGACAGAGTGAAAAGAAGGAAGCCTGTACAGAATACAAAATAATCCAAAACATGCATCCTGTTTGCAACAAGGCACTAAAGTAATACTGCAAAGAAATGTGGCAAAGCAATTAACTTTTTGTCCTGAATACAAAGTGTTATGTTTGGGGCAAATCCAATAAAACACATTACTGAGTACCACTCTCCATATTTTCAAGCATAGTGGTGGCTGCATCATGTTATGGGTATGCTTCTAATTGTTAAGGACTGGGGAGTTTATCAGGATAAAAAAGAAACAGAATGGAGCTAAGCACAGGCAAAACCCTAGAGGAAAACCTTGTTCAGTCTGCATTCCACCAGACACTGGAAGATTAATTCATCTTTCAGCAGGACAATAGCCTAAAACACAAGGCCAAATATACACTGTTGTTGCTTACTAAGATGACATTGAATGTTCCTGAGTGGCCTAGTTACAGTTTTGACTTAAATCTACTTGACAATCTATGGCAAACTATGATCAACAACCAATTTGACAGAGCTTGAAGAATTTTGAAAAGAGTAATGGAAAATATTGTACAATCCAGGTGTGAAAAGCTCTTAGAGACCTACCCATAAAGACTCACAGATGTAATCACTGCCAAAGGTGTTTTTACAAAGAATTTACTCAGGGGTGTGAATACTTATGTAAATAAGATATTTCTGTATTTGATTTTCAATAAATTTGCAAAAATTTCTAAAAACATGTTTTCACTTTGACATTATGGGTTATTGTGTGTAGATAGGTGAGAGAAACAAATAACTTGAATCCTTTTCGAATTTAGGAATGTGGAATAAGTCAAGGGGTATGAATACTTTCTCAAGGCTCTCACTGTATGTATCGTATACAGCAGGGGTGTCAAACTCACTTCGCTCTTGGGGCCGCATTCAGTCTTCAACGAGGTCCACACAGAAAATTTGTTATATTTCCTTGCCTTCCAAATTTGCCAAAAATAGTCCTTTATCCATTGTTTTTGGAATGTTCGATGCTCCCTGACTGTCTAGTGATTATTAACGAGCTGGACAATCAAGAAACTGTATGAATATAGGTCCATTACCATTTCTACACAGTTTCAATTTGGTTTTAATCATTTATTTATGAATGTTTTTCTCAAACCACCCGCGGGCCGGATTGGACCCCCTCGTGAGCCGGATCTGGCCCGCGAGCCGGATGTTTGACACCCCTGGTATACAGTATTTGGTGCTGGTATCTCACCATGCTATTGAAAGGGTTGTGTTGGTGAAAAAGTGAATTCTGGTGTGAAGTGTTTTGACCAATCTTTATTGTTTTTTTTCCTTCTTGTGTTTCCTTCCCCCCTTTCTTTATTCCCTGTTTCCTTTACGTTTTGCTCAGGCCATTCCTTCTCACGGTTTCCATCAGTTTAAAAGCAACAGTCTCGATGTGTTACAGAGACGTATTGAGGAGCTGCAGGTCTGTCCGTCTGTCCTCTGTCTTTACGTCTGTCTGTCTATCTGTCTCGCCTCTTACTTCCCACCTGTTGCCCTCTACTGACCTTGCCTAAACACACTGTCAACTAAATGCATGATCAAACGTGTCTTTGATTCATCATCACACACAGTAACTGCCATTAATTCACTACAAGCAAATAACTGCTCACAAAGTCTCCATGAGAAATAGTAGTTCAGTATAACTGGTAGAAAACAACAACAACAACAACAACAACAACAACAAGCTGGGTGTGAAGCTCTACTTATGGCATGGTTTAGTTGTTGTTTTTGTCTTGTAAGTGTTCCATCCATCCATTGTCCTTCTTTTTCTCATTTGTCCACAATCATTAGGGATGGGTGAAAAAAATAGATACAGTTACATGTCGCAATATTATTTTTGGATTGATATTTGACTCCCAAGTATCGATTTGTAAAAAAATAAGTTTTTGCTACTGTAGGTAGCGGTAGCTAGGGCTAGTTGTCTATACCTGAGCCAAAACTATCCTATAGCTTTTTAAATAGTGACCCAACATGTTTTCAGCACTTTTATTTCCCTGACTGATCAAAACTCTTTTTTTCATGCTGACTCTTCTCTCTCTGCAACAGATAAATAGTGAGCAATATGTTTGGAATATCAAATCGCAATACAATCGCAGTATTGAATCACAATACATATAGATTCGTGAGAATCGCAATACATATGGTATCGGCACTTAAGTATGGTGATAATATCGTATCGTGAGGCCCCTCTCAATTCCCAGCCCTAACCATCATCATATCATTCCTGACATATATGTTTCCTAAACCAACTATTTAGCATTTTGTTCACATTATTATTATTCCTGTATGTCCACGCCCAGGCCCCAGGGCGTAGCTTGGTATTTGGGACATAGTCTCCTCATGCTAGGCCCTTTGGGTTAGTCCCTCCGTACCTGGTGTCTCCTCCGCCAGCCGAGGCTCAGGGCTCTGTTTTGTTCTGCCTCAGAGAGCTTCAGCGTTGTGTCAGCTTTTCCCATGGGGTCTCAGGCTCTGCCGTGCGGCCACGCAGAAATTCTGTGTGCTCTAGCAAATGGGTTGCTTTGAAAACTTGTGAATGGGTTCAGACACAAATTGAGCCGGCTCCACCTCGGCCACTGCTCACTTTAGCCAGGCCCTCACGGTTGACTAGGCCAGCGCTAAGCAGCTTTGTCCACGGATGGATGGCACACTACCACCACCCCCAGGATACTGTAATCCACCCAGCCCAGCCACACCCCTTTAAATTCTCTCTACAGCCACACCCCTTTAAATTCTCTCTCCAGACACTCCCCTTTAAAGTCTCTCTCTAGATTCTAGACACATCCCTTTAAATGATGTCTTTAGGTGTACTCTATTCTCAGCCATAACACTGGTCCACTGTTCACGTTGATGGTTGTAATACTGTATGGTTGTAAGGTTGTAAATTGTAGTAAGGTCCACCACTCTGTCCATTATAGTTCAAGTGTAAAGTAGTTGCTTAGGGACTCAATTGGACATTTCTGTGCCATGCACAGGCTGATTATTTCCCCATTAGAATAGAGTTGATCCACCGCCTTACCGTTGTGTTGGTTGTACATTGGGATTCATTTACAAATGAAGGCATAGAGAGTTAGTGAGTGAGTGGTTGTAAGTATTAGTAATCATCTGTAATGCATTTCCAGTGATTTCATACTGTACATAGACAGAGGAGCTTTGTATTGCTTGAAAGCATTGTATTGGCTCAAAGCACTATGTCTAATATGTCAATTCCCTAACAGTTTCCCAGTCCTGTCATCATTGTACTCAATCATTTTAACAACTCAACATCATGTGCTACTATACCTACTGTAGTGTATTCTACTGTAGTGCACCCTACTGTAGTGTATTCTACTGTAGTGTATCCTACTGTAGTGTATTCTACTGTAGAGTACCCTACTGTAGTGTATCTTACTATAGTGTATGTCCACCTACTGTAGTGTATTCTACTGTAGTGTATCCTACTGTAGTGTATTCTACTGAAGTGTATCCTACTGTAGTGTATTCTACTGTAGAGCACCCTACTGTAGTGTATCTTACTGTAGTGTATGTCCACCTACTGTAGTGTATTCTACTGAAGTGTATTCTACTGTAGTGTATGATCACCTACTGTAGTGTATCCTACTGTAGTGTATGACCACCTACTGTAGTGTATTCTACTGTAGTGTATCCTACTGTAGTGCATCATACTGTAGTGTATGACCACCTACTGTAGTGTATCCTACTATAGTGTATACTACTGTAGTGTATCCTACTGTAGTGCATCATACTGTAGTGTATGACCACCTACTGTAGTGTATCCTACTATAGTGTATCCTACTGTAGTGCATCCTACTGTAGTGTATGACCACCTACTGTAGTGTATCCTACTATAGTGTATCCTACTGTAGTGTATGACCACCTACTGTAGTGTATCCTACTGTAGTGTATCCTACTGTAGTGTATGACCACCTACTGTAGTGTATCCTACTATAGTGGACCCTACTGTAGTGTAACTGGTAACTGTTTAAATAGTGATCATTATTAGTTGTCAAATTAAACATTTTAACTGTGAAATCATTATAGTAATGTTGATATACCTAAACATTACTTTTCTCTTCAACCAACGATGAAATGGTTAGATTTTTTTGTTTTCTTTCTTGCAAAGCACAGCAATACCTGAAAAGCCTATTTTAATGATCATAACACAAACATTGTTACAACGCACAAACCATTTAACAATGCTATATACTGTATATGCTGAAGATCCACCCTGCTGTGCTTTTGTTGATATTGATTTTAAATTATGTCAAGTGTGTCTTTTGTTCGCACCTTTGTGGTCTGTGAAATCCAATGTTCATACAGTAGGTGGTTTGTCCAAAGGTAAGAAATCTGCTGTATGTATGATGTTTTTGTATTGGATTTGGGTAGAGACATCATCATTGTCATGCACATTGTCGTGTAGCTCGTACCACGGTGGTGCATCGTGTCTAAGGCCATCGTGACATATTCTTCATCCCTCTCCTTGCTCGTTGCTGTGTCCTCTCTAGGCCCGTATGGAGCGTACAGACATTGGCACCCTTCTCATCCCCAACATCAAGTCCTCTGACTCTGGCACCTACCTGTGTGTCGGAACCAACTCCATAGGATCCTCAGAGGCTCGCATCGAGGTCACCGTCAATAGAGGTGAGAGGTCACTCCAGGGTCATGTTCAGTAGGGCACTCGTTTTAAAATGTTTTGCAATGTAAATCGGAAACGGCTGTTTCTTATTTGAAAGATAGTTCAGATTACGTCAATGTTTTAATCTGTTTCAAAAGTTTTCTCCCTACTCGGCATGACCCAGGTAATTGTACCCCAGAGCTTGCTGCTGCTGTGCGTTGACAGTAATCTAACATTAGTAAATATCTGTGCCCTGTGTTTGTTGTTGTGTAGCAATAGGAGGAGACACCATCTCGTCAGCCATCACCATCCAGCCCTCCATAGCTGACGTCCAGGAGGGACAGTCTCTGGACCTCAACTGTTTTGTCCCTGGTAACCCCCCACCTGCTGCCACCTGGAGTAGGTCTAGTGGACGCCTGTCTGCCAATCACCAGGTTGGAATATACACGTTATGTTACTAGGGTTGAACAATTCTGGAAACTTTCCCAAAGTTCCCAGGTTTTGATTTTCCCAAAGTTCTCAACAGGGATTTCTGAAAACCCAGGAACTTTGGGATCTTACCTCTGACATACAAATGCTTCCAACTGTTCACGTAAATGTGCTGTAGCCACATGCTGATATGGTATCATTACTGTTTAGGAAGCTCAGCTAGTCAAATCTCTATGAAAAATCAATTGAAGGGATAGTGCGACATTTTGCAAGAAAGCATGCTAATTGTTCCTGTAGACTTCCAGTCATTGCGCTAATGCTAGTTAGCAATTGCTCCAGAAACTACCTTCAACTTCCTTAAAACTGAACGCAGAGACATAAAAATGGTATCCATGAGTTCATCTGACTCTAGGGAAGTAGAACAAAGTAATTGCCTAAATATCCCTTTAATGAAGACTGTTTTATTTCAGTTGAATATTCAGCAGGATAATTCCCATTGTGCCTAACAGGTTCTGGGTGCCCAGCTGCGTATCCTCTCTGCCAGCCCAGATGACTCTGGGGAGTATATTTGTCGTGTGGAGGCAGGGCCTGGTACTCCTGTCCGTCAGGCCTCAGTCTCTGTCTCAGTCACTGCCACCTCCTCTCGTAAGTCATCAAGCCATTCTCTCTGTGACAGTACACTGGCTTGACAATGGAACTGTCCTCTCAACTGATATCACTGGGGATGGTGGTGAAGCAGTCCAAGGCGTACACAGTAGGAACATCTGTGTTATTTATTTAGTGGCCTTTCGTCATGTACAGTATTACTTTTCCAGTTGTGTTTAATTCCAACCCTCCTTAAAGTGACCTCAGAGTGTATGCTTTACTTTTCCACACTGTGCCATGATCTCATCCTGGTTCAAACCTTCCTGGGTTCCTAGTTTATCATGTTCTGTATTTGCTGACAAATTCCAATGCTTCCAATGGAGGCCATAGACCTATAGTATCATGATCTGGTACTTACAGTACACCCTCTTGTAAGTGTTGTAGGATTAGAACCAAAGTGAACTGGAGTGAGTAGAGGAAATGTTGTCCTGTTGTAATGTTTGTGGTGGTGTGTGTTTCCTGGAGCAGGCCTGCAGACCCCCATCATCTCCATTGAGCCCCACAGTGCAGCGGTGCGACAGGGAGAGTCAGCCAGCTTCAAGTGTAGGGTCTACAGTGGAGCCCAGCCTGTTCGCCTGGAGTGGAAACTGTCCAACAACCAGCCCCTTCCTGGTGAGGCCCCTCCCACACACACATGCTGTTACACTGCTACTCTCTGACTGGAGGATACTGAAACATTCAATTCAATTCCATACAACTTTATGCAGACAGGCATTTAGTCAGATTCATGTCAGATGTCAGAATCATGTCATTATCCACTCACGCAAACTACCTGCAATATCTACAGTAATGACAATATATAGTCTGTATCCAATTAGCTATGTTTTTAATCAAACAGACACAGTTGCTGCTTGTCAGAGATGTGCTTGATAGACTAAATTATTCCCTGTGAAACCTGTCATTCTGTAGACAATGTGAAAATTGACCATTACGGCACTGTCCTCATCATCACTGATGCCCGCCCTAGCAACCAGGGCACCTACCGCTGTGTGGCTAGCAACCTGTTTGGAATCACCCAGAGCATCGTCTCTCTGATTGTCAAAGGTATGGCGTAGTCACACACACACACACACACACACACACACACACACACACACACACACACACACACACACACACACACACACACACACACACATATATATGGTGTTGATGTTTTTTTTATGTGGTTCACTATGAGCAGCTGCTCTCTGTCGATGAACTAAGGGCCCCCCTTGGTGGTTGTCATGGTAAAGGAAAGGCCTTACGGTTGTTTATTTGGGTGATGTCATCCTTCCTTCCAGAGTCTCCCGTAGCGACTGTCACCCCTCAGGGGCCCGTGCGAGTCAGGGTGGGTGAACCCATCAATCTGGAGTGCCAGGCCTCCGGGGAGCCACGGCCATCTGTCACATGGCACAGGCTGGACAACGCCCGCAAGACCATGCTGAGCAGCCCTGTGCCCATGGAGTCCAACGCTGTCATGCAGGTACTGTACTGGATCTGTGTTCCTGATCTTCAACTCCCTAAGAAACCTCGAAGTCATTTTTACTGAGCTTTTGTACTGTACGGGTGGCAGGTAGCCTAGCAGTTAAGAGCGTTGGACCAGTAACCGACAGGTCGCTGGTTCGAATCCCAGAGCCGACTAGGTGAAACATCTGTCGATGTGCCCTTGAGCAAGGCACTTAACCCTAATTGCTCCTCTAAGTTGCTCTGGATAAGAGTGTCTGCTAAATGACAAATGTAATGTAAAATGTACATGGAAGAATAAAGGTTTCCTTAACACAGATTAAGCCTAGTCCTAGATTCTCAATTCAAAGTGCTTCTTGGTCTAAGACCAGGCTTAATCTGTGTCTGGGTAACCAGCCCTTAGTGTTAGGATGTAATGAATTTTTATGCTAAGATATATTACGTAGGGTGTGCTATTTATTCTATGATGGGCAGACGCAGTAAAGCTGTCTTCCCCTCCAAGGTCCTAGTGGCCCGTCCAGAAGACAGTGGCACCTACGTGTGCATGGCCCGCAACAATGAGGGCACCACTGAGACCAGGGTTGAAGTGATCGTGGAAGGGGGTGCCCAGGTGCCCACCTCGCCCCGTGCCTCTGTGCCAGAACCCCTCGTTGTGGTGGTGGAGGGACAGACCACCACACTGAGATGTGACGCTCACGGTAACTGATGCACCTACAAATTACACTAATGAGTATTATAGCAAAGATAACTGAGTTCCCAGGTTTTGATTGTATTGATACTTGTTAGTACAGATAATACTTTTAAGTAAAATTACATCCTACAAATGAGAGCTGAGAGGAACTTCATGTCATAGTTACCTCATCTTTGCTAAGAGCATACAATTGGCATGACAAATCATTGACATTTACATTTACTTAAGTCCTTTTCACACACTGATATTGTGATTTCCCTCCCTCCCAAGGTTTCCCTGCCCCTAATATCACATGGTCTAAGCTGCGTGCCCCTCTTCCCTGGAGACATAAAGTAGTGGACAACACCCTGGTTCTGCCCAGAGTTGGCCGGGCAGACTCTGGAGAGTACATCTGTAATGCCACCAACAACATGGGCACCACAGAGGTCACCATCATGCTGGATGTGGAGAGTGAGTCTGATAGAGAGATTTTAGTATTGTGCTGCTTAGCCAACTCCTGTTAATCGTAATCGTGTTGGCTATACAAATCTGGAACCAAAGAGATCTGGGTCCAGGTTAAGGTTTCATCACTGCAGGTTCCAGTCTACACAGAAATATTGTGGCGACTTATATAGATTATTAACACCAATAAAACTCAATGACCCATGCTTTAAATAGATTATGAGGAACTATTTTCTCAGCTCATGAATCACGTCACACCATGCATAAATGTGATCGCACATCTCTATGCGAGCTTAAGTATAATTTAGTGATTTGCTTTTTTATATAAATATAGACTCAGAGCTTCAAAATATAGCAACTGTAGTTGGATGAAACATGGGAAAGTTATGCTGTAAAACCACTTAGGAGACAAGTAGGAAAAAAAGCCCTTGAAAGATTTTGCTGAGATTTTCACACTTGCTAGAGACCTCTTCTTTGTTTTATGCCGATTCAGCATCTTTCACACCCTCTTAAGCCTTAGCCCCACCCGTGTAAACGCATGTGAGTCAGCATGGCATTGTCCTCCAGAAAGTAATCTCTCTACTTAAACTTTCTACAACTGAGCTTTGTCGATAGCACCAGCTAAATTTGCAGGTTGACATTTATTGTCATGAATCTTGCCCTATAGGCAAAACTGAGCAATTTCTGCTAGGTGGGCCAGCTGCAAAGTCTAAATTGTCTATATCATAAAAATGCAAGGTTAGGGTTAAGCATTAGTGTTAGCAGTGTGGCTGTGCTAGCTAGTGACCACTCTGCAGAGCTGCCTCCAGGTCAAGATTCATGACAATAAATGCCAACCTGCGCTAAATGTAGGCCAGCAATGTAGTTGAGCGCTGTAACAACACTTTTGCAGTTGTCCATAACTATATCTTTCCAAAAATCTGCGGAAGCAAAGATTATCTATATACTGACCAGGAAAACCCCATTCTGTTATACATGTAGACAGAAGCCTGTGATATGACAGGCCAAACATCTCTCGGCATATCCAGCCCCTCCATTATCAAAGCCAATCATGGCAAGCCAGGAAGGATCCTGTCTTTCTCCCTATATAGCTCAGTACTTTCTCCTTGGCTAAACTAGGCTTGTCATTTACATTTTTTATTCATATTTACAGATCACCTCCGATTTTTTTTATTAAGGCACATGAATGTTCACATGTTCAAAAACTATAAAAAAATTATAACAATTCCAGCCCTACTGTGAAGTCGGAACTAGCGCCAAATGCCCAGCTTCCTGAATCCAGTCACAAATCATCATCTATTCCTAATACTAGTCCCTTTAGGATCTCTAACCTTCCATGTCTCTGTAATGCAGCTCCTCCCTATGCCACCTCCCTGCCCGACGACGTGGCAGTGCGTGTGGGCGAGGTGATCCGACTGCAGTGCCTGGCCCATGGTACTCCCCCCCTGCTCTTCCAGTGGACCAAGCTGAACGGCAGCCTGTCCACCAGGGCTGACGCCCAGGCAGGAGACCTCCAGATCAACCTGGCCACAGCCGAGGACGCTGGCACTTACAAGTGTGTCGCCACCAACAAAGTGGGCACAAGTGAAGCACACACTAAGGTTACAGTCAGATGTAAGTACTGTGCCCAGTCACAGCCTGGCTTCTGTGTTGATGAAATTAGTCTACAGTAAGGTACCTATTTTTTACCATAATAACGTATGGACACAGACACCTTCAGTGAATAAGCACACAAACACTCCCTTATTGTGTGTGTGTGTATGTGTGTGTAGCGCCCCTGGCGGTGCGTGTGTCTCCTCAGGTAGAGGTGAAGGCCCAGGGTAGTGCTGTGGAGTTCACCTGCTCTGCTGCAGGAGGCCTGGGGACCACCATCGAGTGGCTGAAGGAGGGAGGAGCCCTGCCCCCCAACCATCACATCAAAGACGGAGTGCTGAGGTGAGAGAGCCAGGAGAGACACTTTACAGCAGGCAGTCAAAATGATCAACATGGCGATCCGGGATTAACAAAACGATGATCCAGGTTCAACACAGTTAAATGACGATCCAGGATCAACACAGTTAAATGACGATCCACACAGTTAAATGATGATCCAGGATCAACACAGTTAAATGACGATCCAGGATGAACCAGATGATGATCCAGGATCAACAAAATGATAATCCAGGATCATGTCCCTCTTGGTGAAATCAGAACGTGCATTTGGGTTGTCTGCCTGTATCTGATCCGTGTGTTTTGTGTAGGATTGAGAACCTGGATCAGAGCAACGAGGGCATCTACATCTGCAGAGCCACCAGTGTTCATGGCCAGGCTCAGGATACCGCCAAGCTCACCATCCAAGGTCTGCCCATGTCCAACACCCTCATACAATCATTGACACTGTCACAACCCATATTTATAACCAGAATATTTAGTATAGCCCCACTATGCAATCCCTCTCAATGATCTGGGAATCACATACATGTATGTCTCTATAAATGGCTCTGCAATTATCTTTCTTTTTATGAACTTGCAATGTATTAATTCAGTGTTTGTATGAACCCTCTCTCTCCTCTCCCATTGCCTGCAGCCCTTCCCAAGGTGATGATCAACGTGCGTACCTCAGTGCAGACTGTCATGGTTGGTAACTCGGTGGAGTTTGAGTGTCAGGCCATAGGCGAGCCCCAGCCCACGGTGCGCTGGAGCAAGGTGGGAGGGCTGCTGCCGGCACACATTGTGGTGAAGGGCGGCATGCTGAAGATCGAACAGGTGACCGAGGCTGACGCTGGACAGTACCGCTGCACTGCCACCAACGATGTGGGATCTGTGCAATCCCAGGTGGTCCTCAATGTCCAGTGTAAGTAGAAAAAGGAGTGTACTGGTCCTGTACGTCGGCAAACACACACACACACACACACACACACACACACACACACACACACACACTCCTATAGCTCTTGTCCCCTCTACCATGTATTGACAGATGTTTGTTTGTAAAGCCCTACCCCAGATCGCAGCTCTGCCAGAGCTGAAGGAAGTGACAGTGGGATCGGATGCTGTCCTGCCCTGTGTGGCATCAGGATACCCAGTGCCTGCCATCAAATGGTCCAAGGTAACCAACACCCTATCAGTGCAACGGAAAACAAACTAGTGAAGATGGTGCCTATCTGTTTCTGACTATTTTCCATCTACAGTATGTGCCTTGTGAACAGGATCCTGATTTGACATGTTTTGTGCGTCCTTCTCTCTGTAGCTGGATGGGGAGCTTCCTCCTAAGTGTATACAGGTAGTCAATACCTTGTCGGTTCCTGGAGTGACCCACGAGGATTCTGGGACATACGTGTGCACTGCCTCCAACAAGCAGGGCAAAGTGGAGGCCTTCACCACCCTCAAAGTCCATGGTCAGTCAGCTCTATAGAAACACACTGTGGTAGAGAATATAACATAGTTGCCTGTATCCAACTCTATGATTCCCTGTTCCCTGTCTCTAGTTCATAGACAGTCATCTAGTTCATAGACAATCAGCTCAATCAGAGGGGAAATTTAAATATAGGCAGTATCTAACTTTAATTCCTTTATCTCTACAGATCGAGTGATGCCCTATTTCACCCAGGAGCCCCTGTCCTATCTCACTCTGCCCACCATCAAGAACGCCTATAAGTCCTTCAGCATCAAGATCAGCTTCAGGCCAGACAATCCTGATGGTGAGAAGTCAGTCACATTGGTTTAATCACATTGATGTACTAGACTAATGTTTTTGTCTGTACAGTTTTGGTGCCATTTTTATGATCCAATGATACTGCATCTGTTATGATCTTGTGTAGCTCAGTTGGTAGAGCATGGCGCTTGCACCGCCAAGGTTGTGGGTTCGATTCCCACGGGGGGCCAGTATAAAAAATTAAATTAAATGTATGTACTCACTAACTGTAAGTCGCTCTGGATAAGAGTGTCTGCTAAATGACTAAAATGTAAATGTGTTGTGTCCTTCAGTACGTTGTCTTTCCTTATTTTTGTCTTGTTTGTCATTTATTGTCGTTTTCCCATGTATGATTTTACCCCCCTCTTCTTCTATCCCTCCACACTCTCCCTCTCTTCTCACCTATTCGGTGTGAAGGTCTCATACTGTATGCGGGTGAGTCGCACTGCTGTAAATCACACACTCAAGACTGATGCAGGTGTTGCTTTTTGGGCTAAAAGTCCAGAAAAGACACCAGTGATGTTTACCTTTTAACTTGCCATAATGCATGGTAATGTAGAGTACAGCTGGTGGCTGAGGGAGAAGCCTATGGAGAATGGCCTATGTCCTCATTCAGGCATGATGGTTGTATTGGCAGCCCCCCGCTCGTCAATCCATTACAGTCATTGGCCTAATGGTGTCGGGATAGTACGATGCCGATGCATGGAAAGATGGCAATTTTTACAATCCATTTCATCACTCTGCATCAGCTTATACCAACAAGACTGCAATGCTGCTTCCACAGACAAGCTTTATTATTGGCAAATTAAGGAAATACAATGTCTTATTAGCCTATACAATGAATAAGCCTCATAATGGACATTGTACAGTATTGTATGTGGCTATAGGATTTATCTTCTCAGTTCGGAAGCTAGTACATAGTACTGTACCACCAGCGAGATGGGGTGCTTCAATGGGTGACACACATACTCTGATAACAACTTCCATACCAACTTCATGGAAGTTGTACAGAGTGAACAGAAGAAAAAAGCAACAATTGTACCGCATTTAAGCAATCTCTCTCTGCTCTAACATCTTCCCTTTCAGAGCCATAGATGTTAGGGATATGTTTATGTTTAGGAGGCATGGTTTTAGACTGCCCTGGCTTTGACCTTGATGATGATGGCCACAGTGCTGGTTGGGAAGAGTTTAGCAGAGCATGTGTGGTTGGCATGCAGCCCGTGTGAAGGCAGAGCTAGACCAGACCAGACAGAGCGATGCCCCAGGGCAGCACATACTAGAACCTGGCTTTGACTGTCCCAAGCTTGGCCCTAAACCTGCTAGCATGCAGCTTCTTGGACTGAGTGACCTCAGCCCTCACCCTGGTGCCTCTGTCTTTGACTGGCTCTAGGAGGGGAGGTGTGTGAACAATGCTAATTGTACCTCTACTGGTCCACCAGGTATGATAATCTATAACGGACAGAAGAGGACCATGGGAGCAGACTTCATCTCTTTGGGGCTGGTGGGAGGCAGGCCTGAGTTCAGGTGAGCACCTGGCTGTGTCATTCTGGAGCATTAGGGGTCACTATGCACGCTATATGAGCTCAGTGTGTAAGAATAAACAAGCTATTGATGAATGGTAACTTTAACTGACATTAGAGTCTGTCAACATTAACTGATGATGATGGTGATCACGATCATGATGACACTGACAATGATAATAATGATAATGATAGCAATAACGCTAACCTGAACTATTTTCTCCCGACAGGTTTGACGTGGGTTCTGGCATGGCCACCATCCGCTACCCCACCCCAATCAAACTAGGAGAGTTCCACACCATAGAGCTCTACCGCAACCAGACCCAGGGCTCCATCATAGTGGACAGAGAGGCTCCAGTCAACGGAAGCTCACAGGTAGTTTTACACTATAATTCTTTAGATCCAGAGACTGTTGAACAATATTATTCAGACATAAATATCTAACAGAAGCTCACAGGTAGTTTTCATATTCAGTTATAGACTGTTGAATTTATACAAAGTACATATCCAGGAGATTAATCCATGAACACTGTTTCCTGTCTCGTATCACAGGGCAAGTTCCAGGGGCTGGATCTGAACGAGGAGTTGTATGTGGGTGGTTACCCCAACTACACCCTCCTGGCCAAGACCGCTGGCCTCAAGACCGGCTTCATTGGTTAGACATCATTATTTTGTTTTGTAGCTAGTTATGCTTAACAACAATAAAACACACTTTGATGACACTGTATGGAGTGATATTAGTGCCAACCGGAAGTGAATTTGAATTCAATCATTATGAATTGTTATAGAGCTATTGGTCACTGTTCTGGAATATTCTCATTGGTTCATGGTTTATGGTTTATGGTTTATGGTTCATGGTTCTTGTTCTTGTTCTGTCCAGGCTGCATCCGTAAGCTGGTCATCCAAGGTGATGAGGTCATCTTCAAGGATCTGGACCGCAGCTCTACGGGCGTGTCCAACTGTCCTGTCTGCACTGACAGTCCCTGTCAGGTCAGCTGACCACCACTACCTCAGACCCCACCTGTTAAATACAATTCATTCATTAATTGTGGTGTTTTGTTTCAGAATGGAGGGATATGTCAGGACTCTGATACCAGTCTGTACAAGTGTAGCTGTCCTAGAGGATTCACTGGAAGTAACTGCCAGCACCACTCCTCCCTGCACTGCCATCCAGAGGCTTGTGGACCGGACGCCACCTGCATCAACCGTCAGAACACACTGGGCTATGACTGCCGATGCCACCTGGGGAAGTCTGGAAACAAGTGCATGGACGGTAAGGGAAACAGGTTATTTTCCTTAGCAATGTCCACTCCTTGAGTGGGCAAGCCTCTGCCCACCGGAAGGTGGTAGAACAGTGGCTCGCCGCACACGGGCCTCTGATGGCAATACGACAGCGAACCTCCCTTCCCTTGTTTGCGGTATCTGTATAACCATTGAGGCATTATCACACTTTCTTACTAGACATCATATTTGAACATCTTGTTGATGTTTGTTTCCTCTAGGTGAATTGGTGACTACTCCCCTGTTTGACGGTATGGACTCGTACATTGCGTACCCTCCTCTGACCAACATCCACAACGACCTGCACATCGAGATGGAGTTCAAACCGATGGACCTGGACGGTCTGATGTTCTTCAGCGTGGGCAAGAAGATGAAGACGGAGGACTTTGTCTCCCTGGAAATGGTGGACGGACACGTGCAGTTCTGCTATGAACTGGGGACTGGTGAGAGCATAGAGATACAATATAATACTATATACTGTATAGTACATAATAAGGATTTTTTATTATGAATTATATTTATTGATGTGGGTGAGAGGCCCTTATATGTTACTGTTATACTCTGATAGCTACTCAACCTGCTGTATCTGATGGGAATTGTTTAGTAAACTATTGGATAAACAAAGTTAAATTACAGACGTGACGAACATATAGTCAGGATTTTCTGCTGCAAGAACTTGAATGGTTCCTTTCACTGGGCATGGGTGTGTGTGTGAAGTGGGGATCTGACCTAGGGTTGAATTGCTCGCTCTTACCTAATCCATGGCTGTCCTACCTTATCAGAGACTGAAACCAGACTGTTGCCTAATGCATCTCTCCTCAAACAAAGTAGAGAGAGCGCGGCACCAGAATTAAACAGAGTCTAGACTAATCCTGGGTAATTACAGCATGACGGGAGGGAAGAGAGGAGTGGGTTTGGGTATGTTTGAAAGATTAAGTGTGGATCTGTCATGTCCAACAATCAATCTTTAGGTCAAGCCAGGGAGAGCCGGGGTTGAACAGAGTTTAAACTGAAGATGAGTGTTTTTGCATGATAAGGGCTGGATTGATTGTACTACTAAATGTCAAATTTAGCCGCTATCATAGACTAAGGAAGTAGGCAGAGCGGTAGAGAGAGGGAAACTGAAGATGGTGGTGGGGGAACCCAAGAGGGAAGCTAAGATGTATGTGAATTTGACTATATAAACAGAGAGCTTAGAGGTAGAGGGGAGGTGCTCTGCAGACCATCTCGGCTTCCGTTACTCTGTGTAATAAAGTCTATCTTGATTCTACAGAAACTCTGGAAGAACTTAGATTTTTAATAAGTATAGTGATAATTTTCCACAACATATCCTCTCCAACTGTTACCTTTTCGTTTTCGAGCTCAAAGCTGTTTATGGTTGTGCCATAGATTCTTAAATCTAAAAGGGATACTTTGGGATTTTGGCAATGAGGCACTTTATCTACTTCCCCAGAGTCAGATGAACTCGTGTCTCTGCTTGTAGTTTGAAGGAAGTTGCTAACTCGTGCTAGCGCAATTGCTAACTAGCATTAGAGTAATGACTGGAAGTCATTGCCCAGTCATTGTGCTATGGTATCTGCTAGCATGCTAGCAGATACCATAGACTTCCAGTCATTACGCAAATGCTAGTTAGCATTGGCTCGCGAAACTACCTCTAACTTCCTTCATACTTGACACAGAGACATAAAAATGGTATCCAAGAGTTAATCTGACTCTGGGGAAGTCATTGCCAACATCCTGAAGAATCCCTTTTACTAATAGATCGAGTCACCTGTAACTCTGTTGACCGATATAATCAGGGAATCCATTGTCTCTAGATTAAGTATCTCCGCTGGTTCATTGGCCTAGTTTTCACACTAAGCTCCTCTCAGGCACCAACAAAACAGTGGAAAAGGAAACTAGCAAGGCGTTAGCAAGCACTGACGCGCTCAGACATAGTGCGGTAGTGGAAACCATGCTATTGCCTTTGTTTCCAGGCCAAGCTGTCCTGCGCAGTCCTGAGCCGGTCACCCTGGGCCAGTGGCACCGCGTGGAAGCCGGGCGCCTCGACAAGGACGGCTCTCTGAAGGTTGATGGTGGCCGGGAGGTCAGGAGGTCGTCGCCAGGCAAGGCCCAGGGCCTGAACATCCACACCCCCATGTACCTAGGAGGAGTCCCCAACATGGACATCATCCCCAAGGCCCTTAACATCAGTGATCTGTACGATGGATGCATAGGAGAGGTGAGCTCAACACACACACACACACACACAGCATGAGCCATGATGGCCTTTATTATAATTCATAAGCACTATCCACACAGTCACAGAACATCAATAGTAAAAAACACCAACATGAAAATGTCTTATTTTCCCCGATCATTTGACTTGATTGGACCTCTAACCCTCTGTGTTTTCTGTTGTCCAGGTGTCCATCAACGGTAAGAAGGTGGACCTGTCCTACAGCTTCACAGACAGCATGGCCATCGTCCAGTGTAAGGACAACAGTCCATGTGACCGCAACCCCTGTCTAAACGGGGCCAGCTGCATGCCGAGCGCCGAGTATGAGTACCAGTGTCTCTGCAAGGACGGCTTCGAGGGTGAGTCCATTGTATAGTTAAATGAAGTACAATCTATGGGATTTTACTTTGGTTAGAGCTATGTGCCGTAGATTTATTTAATAATTGGCATTCAATAATCATATTCTGAAAATAATCTTTCCCAAATGAGATCACTGCCGTGTGTATCTCTCCCCCTAATGCCACTTTGATCCCTGTAACCTCTGACCCCTGTCTCTGTGCCCTCTCCAGGTGAGCGATGTGAGGTGGGGAAGGATACCTGCCAGAGCAGTGACCAGTGCCAGAACGGAGGCAGCTGTGTCAACAGCCAGTGTGTGTGTCCTATAGGCTTCAATGGCCCCGTCTGTGGGCAGAGTGAGTACTGCTCTCTTACCCTCCTATACACAGCATAACTATTCCACTATATCTTCTAGTCCCATGAGATGTAACTTTATTATCATAGAGAGTGAGGGAGACAAGCAGAACAAATGGAACAATTCTGGATAGAGTATCTGGATAAGAAATCATTGTAACCTAATTATAACACTTCATAATGTGTTCACATATTGTATTTTAGTTTTCTATCAATTGCCCTGTTACCATAAAAGCTGATGTATGGTATAATTGTGAATGCTGATTTTGTTTGTAGCGCTGTTTCTTTATTAGGAGATACAGACATCTCTGGAGATACCATCACATCTCTTCACAGTAACACTGTGTATATGTTAGCTTTAGAATATACCCTTATAATCTTGACAGAGATATTAGTTACCAATAGACATAACAATCTCTCTCCCAAGGACCATTGCATTAGCTAGGCCTCAACCAGACCCCTCTTCTAAGGAATGGGCCCATATGAAGATGATTGTCCACACTCTAACCTCCACACCGTAACATCAGAAAGCTATTCTACTCTATAGGATCCAGCAGTGGTCTGTAGTGTTGGGTGTCAAAGCCACATGACCTAGTGTGTCTTACCCCTGCCCTCTAATGGCTATATCCCACACACACAGGCCAGGTCTCCAGCTTCGCCGAGGCCCTGGGGAATTTGGAGGGTAGCGGGGGGAATGGTACAGTATCCCTCCCTTCAGTTCTGCCTGACACAACCGTGACTAACCGTCAGGGGCCCGTCTGACCGACCTGAGGGCCCCCGAGAGCCCCCGTGTGGGCCCCCGCCGCAAGCCTAACACACACTCAAATCAGAGAAACAAATTACTTACGCAAAACTGTACTACCAAAACAACGCTACACATTTCTATTCTGTACTCAACTGGTGGCTGGGGTTCCTATCCTGTGAAATGTTGGGAGAGGGGAATTCTATGTTGTTAAAGGCTAAGGGTACTGTAGTATGCAGATGGATATTGCGTCTTCTTGCGGTTGTCTATTATTGGGTTTTGGCCCTTTGACACCTTTTCTCTCTCTTGTTTGAGATACTGTGTATGTTTTAGAGATGCAAGAAATGTAGAATTCCCCTTTTGTCCTCTCCTAAACAAGCGTCCTGTCAAGTCTGTGACATAACCAACTACTTACTGCAACATCTTCCAAACTGCCGTCTTCCAAACTGCCTGTCCAAATCAACAACAGAAACAACTCTTTTTTTTCTCCACTTCTGCTCTCGTTCGTTGGAAACTGAGAATGTGAAATGCATTATCTTCTACCCATTGGAACAAGGATGTTCGTTGTCAGTTACTAACCACTAAAAGTATTTTTATGAAAGTATTATGATGTGAAAGCTGTTTGGGTGAGTTGAAACTCCTTTGAAGATGATAACTATGCATGGAGCACTCGATCGTCTGGGTCCGCACTGCACTGAGATGCCTGTCTCGCTTGAGTCTACAGATCTAGTGTTTGTGATGAATGACATGTACTATGGAGAATGTCGTCTGACTGTGGTATTTTGTACAGTTTGTCTGTCAATACAGAATCTTCAATCTGCAACATTGGTATAAAATACTGTGTTTTGGGATATGTGTCAAAAGTAGAGCTGTTTAAAAACATAAATACAAATATTGATAAGAAAATATATTTTTCCCTCTTTCTTAACTCTTGTATACGAACTACTGTTAGTTTCTAACTGAGCCAGTTGGACGGAGGTTCTATTCAACCTGCTGCCAGCGGAGGGAGCGCTAACACTAAGGATCACTATAGCAACATACAGGAAACTGAAGTGTTGTGTTTTCTACTCTGTTTTTATAGATGCCCCAATTGAGTATGCAGCTGAATTCTATGACAACGGTTACCTTTCTCTTCCCAAGACTATCTTCCCCAGAAGGTGAGACAGAGTTTCCCAAGTGGAGAAGGAAGGAACTTTTGTTAAGCTGTATCAGTTTCCTTCTCTGCAATTGTCAGTATTGTATTGAGACATCGACGTGGTCTAGGTAGTTTTAAAGCCATGTCTGGGTCGCCCCCCCACTCTCGCTCTCTCTCTCTCCCTCTTTCTCCATGTGTATGTGTGTTATAATGTCTGTGTGTGTGTGTTGTGTGTTGCAGCGGCCCTGACACTCCAGAGACCATTGAGCTGGAAATCAAGGTCAACACCAACTCCAAAGAGGGCCTGATCCTGTGGCAGGGAGTGGTATGTCCTAACCTGGCCACCGTACTCGTGCACCCCCGGGGCAATACTCAGCACTATTTATCATCCTTACTATCTAATCACATATTTACTAATAACCTACCATACAGCACTGTGAATCAGCACTTCCGTTTACCCTCACTGTCATTAATAATTATAATAATACATTGGATTTGTGTCCCGCTTTTCTAAGACTCAAAGAGGTTCACTGGCATTCAACCGCTCTTTTCCTTTTGGTTATTTGTAATGTTTTTAACTGGCTCTCACAACTCACTTCTTTCTCATTGCATTGAGATTGATGTGACTTACAGACTGGCTGCCGGTTTGGCATGTTGGCTCTGAGCGAGCCACGTCACAGTTCCAGGTCCAGGCATGGTTTGGCATGGTTTTGACAGCACTATTTTGATTGACTGCACTGCATGTTGCCTGGTTGTTGCTTTGCCTCTCTAACCCGAGCCCCTTCCCATCTTCCCCAGGAGTCAGTTAATGGCGCTAGTCATTTCCGCAAGATGCATGCTAGTAAAAAGGTATCCACCTCACCAAAACACCTGGTAAATATGGTATATTTCAGGATATGTACTTCATGTATAGATGTATTGTAAGATGATTTGACAGTCTTACACTATATCTACACCATAACTATGGACTACATGTTTTGAACTTGAATCTACAGTTGTGGTCAAAAGTTTTGAGAATGACACAAATACTAATTTTCACAAAGTCTGCTGCCTCAGTTTTGATGATGGTAATTTGCATATACTCCAGAATGTCATGAAGAGTGATCAGATGAATTGCAATTAATTGCAAAGTCCCTCTTTGCCATGAAAATGAACTTAATCCCCCAAAAACATTTCCACTGCATTTGAGCCCTGCCACAAAAGGACCAGCTGCCATCATGTCAGTGATTCTCTCGTTAACACAGGTGAGAGTGTTGACGAGGACAAGGCAGGAGATCACTCTGTCATGCTGATTGAGTTAGAATAACAGACTGGAAGCTTTAAAAGGAGGGTGGTGCTTGAAATCATTTTTCTTCCTCTGTTAACCATGGTTACCTGCAAGGAAACACGTGCCGTCATCATTGCTTTGCACAAAAAGGGCTTCACAGGCAAGGATATTGCTGCTAGTAAGATTGCAACTACATCAACCATTTATCGGATCATCAAGAACTTCAAGGAGAGAGGTTCAATTGTTGTGAAGAAGGTGTCGGGGCGCCCACGAAAGTCCAGCAAGCGCCAGGATCGTCTCCTAAAGTTGATTCAGCTGCGGGATCGGGGCACCACCAGTGCAGAACTTGCTCAGGAATGGAAGCAGGCAGGTGTGAGTGCATCTGCATGCACAGTGAGGCGAATACTTTTGGAGGATGGCCTGGTGTCAAGAAGGGCAGCAAAGAAGCCACTTCTCTCCAGGAAAAACATCAGGGACAGACTGATATTCTGCCAAAAGGTACAGGGATTGGACTGCTGAGGACTGGGGTAAAGTCATTTTCTCGGATGAATCCCCTTTCCGATTGTTTGGGGCATCCGGAAAAAAGCTTGTCCGGAGAAGACAAGGTGAGCGCTACCATCAGTCCTGTGTCATGCCAACAGTATAGCATCTTGAGACCATTCATGTGTGGGGTTGGTTCTCAGCCAAGGGAGTGGGCGCACTCACAATTTTGCCTAAGAACACAGCCATGAGCAAAGAATGGTACCAAAACATCCTCCGAGAGCAACTTCTCCCAACCATCCAAGAACAGTTTGGTGATGACCAATGCCTTTTCCAGCATGATGGAGCACCTTGCCATAAGGCAAAAGTGATAACTAAGTGGCTCGGGGATCAAAACATCGACATTTTGGGTCCATGGCCAGGAAACTCCCCAGATCTTAATCCCATTGAGAACTTGTGGTCGATCCTCAAGAGGCGGGTGGACAAACAAAAACCCACAAATTCTGACAAACTCCAAGCATTGATTATGCAAGAATGGGCTGCCATCAGTCAGGATGTGGCCCAGAAGTTAATTGACAGCATGCCAGGGCGGATTGCAGAGGTCTTGAAAAAGAAGGGTCAACACTGCAAATATTGACTCTTTGCATAAACTTAATGTAATTGTCAATAAAAAGCCTTTGACACTTATGGAATGCTTGTAATTATACTTCAGTATACCATAGTAACATCTGACAAAAATATCTCATAACACTGAAGCAGCGAACTTTGTGATTGACCAATACTTGTGTCATTCTCAAAACTTCTGACCACGACTGTATATGTGTTGTTGTTTCCGGCTGGAGCAGCCTACTACCTTTAGTTAACAAATAAATTAAATCAATCAATCCTTAACAATAATATGTATGTAGTATAATATGCACCATGGCTGTGACAGCTTCAATGCTCATTGTTATGTTGCATGTAACATTTGTACTGTACTACCAAAAGGAGCTTGATTCAGGTTTGTGATCAAATTTTGAATAGGTATAAAAAATATATTTGTATGTATCTTATACAATAAAGGAAATTCCACAAGTCTTAATACAAAACCTGTGCGCTCAGTATATGAAAAAATCCATAATGGTTTTAATATATGATCCAGATATACAGTACCAGTCAAAAGTTTGGACACACCTACTCATTCCAGGGTTTTTCTTTATTTTTACTATATTCTACATTGTAGAATAATAGTGAAGACATCAGAACTATGAAATAACACATATGGAATCATGTACAGTGGGGGAAAAAAGTATTTAGTCAGGCACCAATTGTGCAAGTTCTCCCACTTAAAAAGATGAGAGAGGCCTGTAATTTTCATCATAGGTACATGTCAACTATGACAGACAAAATGATTTTAAAAAATCCAGAAAATCACATTGTAGGATTTTTTATGAATTTATTTGCAAATTATGGTGTAAAATAAGTATTTGGTCAATAACAAAAGTTTCTCAATACTTTGTTATATACCCTTTGTTGGCAATGACACAGGTCAAACGTTTTCTGTAAGTCTTCACAAGGTTTTCACACACTGTTGCTGGTATTTTGGCCCATTCCTCCATGCAGATCTCCTCTAGAGCAGTGATGTTTTGGGGCTGTCGCTGGGCAACACAGACTTTCAACTCCCTCCAAAGATTTTCTATGGGGTTGAGATCTGGAGACTGGCTAGGCCACTCCAGGACCTTGAAATGCTTCTTACGAAGCCACTCCTTCGTTGCCCGGGCGGTGTGTTTGGGATCATTGTCATGCTGAAAGACCCAGCCACGTTTCATCTTCAATGCCCTTGCTGATGGAAGGAGGTTTTCACTCAAAATCTCACGATACATGGCCCCATTCATTCTTTCCTTTACACGGATCAGTCGTCCTGGTCCCTTTGCAGAAAAACAGCCCCAAAGCATGATGTTTCCACCCCCATGCTTCACAGTAGGTATGGTGTTCTTTGGATGCAACTCAGCATTCTTTGTCCTCCAAACACGACGAGTTGAGTTTTTACCAAAAAAGTTATATTTTGGTTTCATCTGACCATATGACATTCTCCCAATCCTCTTCTGGATCATCCAAATGCACTCTAGCAAACTTCAGACGGGCCTGGACATGTACTGGCTTAAGCAGGGGGACACGTCTGACACTGCAGGATTTGAGTCCCTGGCGGCGTAGTGTGTTACTGATGGTAGGCTTTGTTACTTTGGTCCCAGCTCTCTGCAGGTCATTCACTAGGTCCCCCTGTGTGGTTCTGGGATTTTTGCTCACCGTTCTTGTGATCATTTTGACCCCACGGGGTGAGATCTTGCGTGGAGCCCCAGATCGATGGAGATTATCAGTGGTCTTGTATGTCTTCCATTTCCTAATAATTGCTCCCACAGTTGATTTCTTCAAACCAAGCTGCTTACCTATTGCAGATTAATTCTTCCCAGCCTGGTGCAGGTCTACAATTTTGTTTCTGGTGTCCTTTGACAACTCTTTGGTCTTGGCCATAGTGGAGTTTGGAGTGTGACTGTTTGAGGTTGTGGACAGGTGTCTTTTATACTGATAACAAGTTCAAACAGGTGCCATTAATATAGGTAACGAGTGGAGGACAGAGGAGCCTCTTAAAGAAGAAGTTACAGGTCTGTGAGAGCCAGAAATCTTGCTTGTTTGTAGGTGACCAAATACTTATTTTCCACCATAATTTGCAAATAAATTCATTAAAAATCCTACAATATTTTGGCCCAGCGACAGCCCCAAAACATCATTGCTCTAGAGGAGATCTGCATGGAGGAATGGGCCAAAATACCAGCAACAGTGTGTGAAAACCTTGTGAAGACTTACAGAAAACGTTTGACCTGTGTCATTGCCAACAAAGGGTATACAAAGTATTGAGAAACTTTTGTTATTGACCAAATACTTATTTTCCACCATAATTTGCAAATAAATTCATTAAAAATCATACAATGTGATTTTCTGGATTATTTTTTCTCATTTTGTCTGTCATAGTTGACGTGTACCTATGATGAAAATTACAGGCCTCTCTCATCTTTTTAAGTGGGAGAACTTGCACAATTGGTGGCTGACTAAATACTTTTTCTCCCCACTGTAGGTGTGTCCAAACTTCTGACTGGTACTGTATGTTAGATATACTGTACAGTATATCCCCCATACTCAACTGGCGGACCGCGGTCCGGATCCGGACCCAGAACGGGGTCAATACGGACCGCGGTTCTCGACTACTTGGTTGGGCTTCGACCCCTGGTATCATATAAACTCACATAAGTCATGGATTTTTTATTATTATTATTGCAGGAAATTAGCTTTAAAATAGAAAAAAAAATCTCTGCCCCATGCAAAATTTGAAGAATTGTGGGAAATTAGGTTTAAACTGTAACATTTTCTCTCTGCCAACAAGAAGGGTGTGAGCAGTTTGGGGTCGCATGGGTTGCGAGGTGGGGGTTTGTTACTATGCCGAAAAATTACAATATTCATCCGGACCTTTGCCACCTAGGACATTTGTCTGACCGGACCTTCTCAAGTAGTACTTGAGTACCCCTGCTGTATATGATACAGTATATGCTATTTTATTGTCTGTCATTATACTGTCATAACTTTCCTATAATTTGTCATATAAATAACTTTATTTCCAGGAACTTGGAGATCAAGGCAAGGGCAAGGACTTTATCAGTCTTGGTCTGCAAAACGGACACTTAGTCTTCAGGTAAGAAGGCATCACTGTCATCACTGTTTTTCGTCTTGATTATGGTGGTATCCTAAGGAATATGCCCATGCTTACTCTTCGTATATCTGATTGGTAACGTACAGTTGAAGTCTGAAGTTTACGTACACTTAGGTTCGAGTCATTAAAACTTGTTTTTCAACCACTCCACAAATGTCTTGTTAACAAACTATAGTTTTGACAAGTCGGTTAGGACATCTACTTTGTGCATGACACAAGTAATTTTTCCAACAATTGTTTACAGACAGATTATTTCACTTATAATTCACTGTATCACAATTCCAGTGGGTCAGATGTTTACATACACTAAGTTGACTGTGCCTTTAAACAGCTTGGAAAATTCCAGAAAATTATGTCATGGCTTTAGAAGCTTCTGATAGGCTAATTGACATCATTTGAGTCAATTGGAGGTGTACCTGTGGATGTATTTTAAGGCCAACCTTCAAACTCAGTGCCTCTTTGCTTGACATCATGGGAAAAGCAAAAGAAATCAGCCAAGACCTCAGAAAAAAATTTGTAGACCTCCATAAGTCTGGTTCATCCTTGGGAGCAATTTCCAAACGCCTGAAGGTACCACGTTCATCTGTACAAACAATAGTACCCAAGTATAAACACCATGGGACCACGCAGCCGTCATACCGCTCAGGAAGGAGACGCATTCTGTCTCCTAGAGATGAACGTACTTTGGTGCGAAAAGTGCAAATCAATCCCAGAACAACAGCAAAGGACCCTGTGAAGATGCTGGAGGAAACAGGTACAAAAGTATCTATATCCACAGTAAAACGAGTCCTATATCGACATAACCTGAAAGGCCGCTCAGCAAGGAAGAAGCCACTGCTCCAAAACCGCCATAAAAAAGCCAGACTACGGTTTGTAACTGCACATGGGGACAAACATCGTACTTTTTGGAGAAATGTCCTCTGGTCTGATGAAACAAAAATAGAACTGTTTGGCCATAATGACCATCGTTATGTTTGGAGGAAAAAGGGGGGACTTAAAAGCTGAAGAACACCATCCCAACCGTGAAGCACGGGGGTGGCAGCATCATGCTGTGGGGGTGCTTTGCTGCAGGAGGGACTGGTGCACTTCACAAAATAGATGGCATCATGAGGAAGGAAAATTATGTGGATATATTGAAGCAACATCTCAAATCAGTCAGGAAGTTAAAGCTTGGTCGCAAATGGGTCTTCCAAATGGACAATGACCGTTGAGCGCCCGGTAATCAATGCACGGCCGCTGCCCACCATCCTTTTTCCCCACAAAGAAGAAGCCCGCGCCCGCGGGTGAGGTAGAGGTGGTGGAGGTGACCCTCGACGAGTGCCTCGTCTATATACTCCCTCATGGCCATTGTCTCCGGCCAGGACAAGTAAAACAATCGCCCTCGTCTGGGCATGGCGACCGGCAGGAGATCGATAGCACAGTCGTATGGCCTGTGAGGAGGTAGACCCTTGGCACGCATCTTACTAAACACCTCCCCCAGATCCCAATACTCCCGGGAAACTCCTGCCAGGTCTGGGCCGGTGACGGAGTCTGTAGCCGCCATCCTCCCGGTTTCAACCGCTGCTAGGGCGGTAGGCGGTTCGGAGTGCGGGACCTGGGGAAGATGTGAGGACTGGTAGGTGGTCTGGGACGGTGGTTTGGGCTGATGAGTGGTCGGTGGAGACCGGAACAGGACAAGAGCGGAGCCTCCCTCCAGGATGAGCCGCCCCATGGACCAGTCTATCCAGGGTTTGTGGGCGACCAGCCAGGGATGCCCGAGGACGAGGGGACACTCCGGAGAGTCCACAATAAAATACTGGATATCCTCCCATAGCCCCCCTGCCACCCGGACAGCACGGGGACAGTGCGCCGGGTGATGAAGCCCGACCCCAATGGCCGGCCGTCCAGGCCCATGACTGGAACTGGCTCGGAGAGGGAGAGTAATGGAACGCTCCACCCTTGGGCTAGCCCCGTGTCCATCAGGTTTCCCGCAGCCCCAGAATCCACTAGTACATGCGCCCTACACGCAGCGCGGACCCACTGAACCCTGATGGTGAGAAAAGTCTGGGAGTCTCTGGAGTTAGGGTTTCGGTTCCGGCTCGCTAGCACCCCTCCCGATATTAGCGAGCCCTCCCGTTTCCTGGCTTCTCCGGGTATGAGTCGCAGTGGTGACCTGCCTGGCCGCACTACAGGCAACGTCCCTGGCGCAGACGCCTCTGCCTCTCCATCCTGGACAAGCGCGCCACACCCAGCTGCAGAGCCTCCTCCTGAGGTGTCTCCTCCCTGAATCGGCGGAAAGCCTCCAGGCTGATAGGGGGACGCGGAGGTGTGCCTTGCGTCATCCCTCTCTTGTGCTCACTCTCACAACGGCGATTGTCTACCCGCACCGAGAGGTTGACGAGGCCATCCAGTCACTCAGGCAGCTCCCTGAAGGAGAGTTCATCCTTCATCCCCTCCGATAGCCCTGAGCGTAAAGGACGACCAGGGCGGCCTCCTCCCATCCTGCCTCTCGAGCCCGAGTCCGGAACTCCACGGAGTGGCCCGCCACCGAACGGTCACCCTGCCGACAGGCCGTGAGCCGCCTCCCGGCCTAGTGCCCCGACACCACCCGAGAGGTGTCGAACACCTTGCGTAGCTCCCGGGTGAACTGGTAGTAGTCGGAGCATGCCAGAGTTTGGCTCTCCCACTCCGCGGTAGCCCAGGAAAGGGCCCGATTCGTCAACAAAGTGATGATGTAGGCCACCCGGCCCTGCTCCTTCGGGAAGGAGAAGGGTTGTAGGCTGAATACCAGGGAATACCCTGCAGCCCTCTGGACGTCCGTCATACCTCTCCGGAGGTGGTAGGCGGGGTTCCCGCGATGTTGCAGGTGAGACTGGAGACGCCGCTACCGCGGCTTCTGCTCCGCCGGCTGCCGGGCTGGTCGGGTGTCCATTGGCAACGGAGGTTCTCTGTGATCTGCTGCATGCTGCGGTCGTGTTGGTTCAGCATAGCTCCCTGCATTGCCAATGCGCTCCGATACTGTGCTGCTGGGTCCATATTGGCTCAGTTTTCTGTAAGGGTTGGTGTGAGGTGTGACCCAGGTGCGGTGCAGGATAGACAGTAGGCAGTAGGCAGAGATGGTGAAACAAGGATCTTTACTGGTGGTCCCAAAACCAGGATACAACATAACGGACTTAACACGATAAAAGAAAGGTGGAGCAAATAAGTCTCCAAAAACAAGCTGACAGCCAAAATACGAAAAAGTAACTACGACTGAAATAATAAAGAAACAGGGAGAACACTTCTCGAGTACCTGTACATACTTCTCCGATCAGACTGCTGAGCATAGAGGAACTAGCAGAGAAAACTGAGCAAGGGAACACAGGGAAGTGAGGGCATAAATACACAGGTGAACAGGTAGACACAGGTGACACCAATAGGATCATTATTAGTCCAGACTGTGAGTGAGGAGGTGCCTAAGGTTGTCGGAGAAGGACACCTAGTGGATCGCTCCGGAATTGCAACCCCCTCCTCTAACAACAGGGGTGTCAATAATTTTGACCCCTGCCTTTTTGAGAGAAAAAAAATTACTTGTTAAACAAAATCTGTTTCTCTGAGCAATTGTATTAGTATAAAATTATAAAATGTCCCTATTTTTTTTAGCATACAATATAGCTCAGTATTGTAATTATTTATTTTATACAGTCATTCTTGCTCATCTTTATCAAGGGTGTCAATAATTTCGGACCCCACTGTAGTTCCTTATTCTCCTCTGTGTAGTCCCAGTAGTAATGCTGCTGTTGCATGATCCCTGTCTGTCCACAGCTACCAGCTGGGCAGTGGAGAGTCTCAGATCCAGTCCAGAGAGCCCATCAACGATGGCAGATGGCACAAGGTCACTGCTGTGAGGTAATGTACATGACTTTCCACTCTCATGCTCTGTTACACCTTGTATTATTCACCTCTTATTCCACATACAGTGGAAGATCTATTTTTAATAGAATATTTAAAAAATATATTTTTGGTGGTGATTTATTTTCTCAACGAATGTACTCTGTGCTTTGTGATGAAGTGTATTGATTATACGTGTAAGGAATTTTTTCTTCTGTGTGTGTGTGTGATCAGAACTGGTAAACAGGGATATATTCAGATAGACGGCGGAGCCATTCGACGAGGACAATCACAAGGCAAAAGTATCATGGTGAACACCAAAGGCAATGTATACCTGGGTACGTCTCCTTCCCGTTAGGGACCTATTGGGAAAATGTCAAGTATTATATTTCAAAGTCTCCTTAGAGTAGAGAAATACAGTACCTTAAATATTTTCTTGGAAAGGGACAAGAATTAAGAGTTTGAAAGTACAGTGTCCCAAATCTATAGGGAAATGACTGATTGACAGAGGTGATATTGTGTCTTCTCTAAGGACATGCACTGAGATTGACTGTGTGTGCGTGCGTGTACTCATGTGTGTGTTTGTGTGTTACAGGGGGAGCTCCGGACATATCTGCGATGACGGGAGGGAAGTTCTCCTCGGGGCTCGAAGGCTGTGTGAGGAACCTGTCTTTAATGAACGCCCGGCCGGGAGAGCAGCTGGCCAGACCCATCGAGCTGCAGGCCACTGCAGAGAATGGCATCAACGTGGGCCGTTGCTCCTCATAGACCTATAGCGTCTCCCCCCCCACACACACATGCACACACACACACACACACCCAGAGACTATGGAGACAAGATACACACGCACACATTCACAGTTACACGCAAACACACAGAGACTTACACACATGCATACACATACAGTCAGTTTGATACAAACATGGTGCTTTGCTCCTACCAAACACAAAGATACACAACACAAAATGATATTTTGCTCTGTGTGCATTAAACCAAAAAAAAGAGAAAAAATGAAATGATATTAACAAGTCTTCACTTCCTCAGTGTTGTATTGTCAATGAAGGTCAAGGACTATTAACACAGGAGATCCAGTACAGTTTACATACTCCCGGCAGTAGCTTTTAGCCATGAGAACAAGAGAGTAAAACGCTATAGGCCTTCTACGATGGGTCAGATCCTATGGAGTTGGAGATGTTTTTACAGCACTGAATTTTTATTTATATAAATATAAATATATATTATATATTTGTGGGGAAAACATGCAAACTAACCATAACTGCTCTTCTTTGTCCTGGAGTTGATTCTGGGTTCTAATACTGTGTGTCCAGGGCTTTTTTAAGGGCCTAGTTTTGTTAATACTTGAAGACATTTAGGCCTTCTACTTTCTTCTTCACTTCTGTAGGGGAACCTGAGGGGCGAGCATGCTCACAGCCTTGTTACACTATTGGTAGAGGGGTCACAGAGGTCACGGCACAAAGCAGTATCAAGACTCATCTCAGGGGAAGACAGGATTTAAAAAACAAACAGAACGCTATTAGAAGTAATGGTGCTTTTCAATTCTGCCAAATCATTTCTGATCTGATTTTAAAATCACTTGCCTTCCCACACCTAGCATGGTTGCCTCTTTTGTGTCTGTAAGTTGTTTTTTAAAAACTTGGTGCTATTAAGTCAGACATGAAAATACAGAGCACTAACACTCATTTGTCTGGCTCCTTATATTAATGTAGTACATGTGTTGTTACATTTTCTTCATTTCTAAATTTCAAATAATATTAGTGTAAAATACATGCTACACATGTGCCTATTTTCATTCACCTCTCCTGAGGTTGGGGAGGTTGTGTTGTTCTCCAGATGAAATCTGAGGTTTATTTTAGTATTTTTAGTGTGGCTCTGTCTCCTCGTGAGTCCTAATTGATTGAGTAGATCTCAAAAGACAGCAAGGAGGTGTTTTAAAGAATACATGGAGATTGTATTTTGATGTTTTTTAATATGAGCGGTTCATCATCCAGCTTTGATTATTTGAATCAGCTGTGTAGTGCTAGGGCGACCCAGGACCGACTTTGGGAAACCCTGATTTAGCAGACTTACAACTTACAGTAGTGCACTGTAAATGTTTTGTACTTTTTCACACTGGTCCACCGTGGGAATCAACCCCACAACCCTGGCGTTGCAAGCGCTATGCTCTACCAACTGAGCCACACGGGACCATCTTTTCATCCCTATATGATATTGTGTGTGTACTGTATGTCTTTGTACTGTATGCGTGTGTACTTTATGTGCGCGTCTCGCCATCTAAATCCTCAGGAGGATTAACGCAGAACTGCCTCAGTCATTTTCAGGTTCAGTGGCAACTAGCCTCAGTAGGTCTCATAGAACTAACAGGTCTGATATGGAACTCAGCAGCTGCATAATTTTGTTAGTTGTTGTACCTAACACACTATGCAAGCAGATGCATGCCAAAATATTTTGACATGGATATGGCTTCCATAACTTGGGGTAGACAAATTGGAGGAGACTAACAGTAGATATACAGCAGACAGAGTAAATTACTTCAGTAGTGGGAGAATGCAGTTGAAACCTCCCTGGTGGGGTGCGTGCTAGCTGTGACCTATGGAGCTCCAATGAGCATGCTCGCCCATACTGGTTGACCACATTACAAATATGGCATCATAGTTCACTTCATGAGATTCACAAACTTTTCACTTTTTGTAAGTTTAAGATTATGTTGATTAATATTCTAAAATGAGCACTATCATTTCACTTAAAGTTGCTTCATTTTAATTTCTTTTCATTTCTTTTCATTTCTTTGTTTTATTCATTTCTGTTGTTTATTTCAGGCTTGATTCGGCTGTTGTAGAGCAATCAGAAAAGCTTGCCATAATAGTTTTCTTGGGTTATTGTGTATTGCCTCCCCACATCCCCCTGTTCCCTTCATGTTGGATTTTTAATACCGTTCTTCCAAGTGTCTTCCCCGACTGGAGTTCTCACAATGACCCCTCGGCCTATACAGTCTCTGTGGAGTGTCTGTGGAACTGTGGTAACCGACAGTAACATCAGCCTGACAAGGGGTTGTCAACTGCTTTGTGCCAGACCCAAATAGATCTATGTGTATCTATAGATCTATATATACAGTATGGCTCTGGTTTGAGATGACAAAATTGAGGATCTTAGGCTCTGTATGTCACACTGAGTAGAGTTACCATTACTCATTGGGAAAGGTTACAATGTGTTTATTGTGTAATTGACAGGAGAAAACACTGCATAAACACAGATGAGAAATACATCACACAATCACATATTATTAATACATTGAATGCCCTATTTGTGTGGTCTTAATCATAAGATATAATTGGGTATGGTTGATGTACTGAGTATGTATGAAGTAAATATGGGCACTCATCATTGATGAAGATATTATTTCACCTTTTTTTGAAATTGTTAATATTGTCTATGTTTCATTTTTTGGATTAAAGACATGTTGAAAAAGACCGTCACAAATTTCTAGTGAATGGAAGTTTACTACACATAATATTATTGTCCATTGGATGATACTGCTCTTGTTCCTGACTGAACCATTTCGTGTTGAAAGGAAGGACTCTTCCCCTCCCTCAGTGTTTCTTAATTAAAACAAAATTCATGTGCTATTTATAATCTTGTGAGTCGTGTTCTTTTCCCAGTCATATTATTTTTACCCAGTTCTATTATTATTACTGTCAGGATAAACGTGTATGCGGTGAACGAAGTCAAGCGCAGGACACCGAGAGACTGGCAGATGTACTTTACTAATAAACGTAATGAAAAGTACAAAACAACAAAACCTCTAAAACAGGGAGGAACAATAATCGCAATACACAGTCCTGCCGAAAACAAACGGAGAACAATCACACACAACAAACGAATGACAGACAGGGGGCCTGTTGCACAAAACTAGGATAAGGGATTAAGCCAGGATATCTTGGTGATCCTGGCTCAATTGATCCGTAATCCGGTTGCACTAAAGATGGATAGGGGGCAGGAGGATATGTTATGGTATAAATTACCATGGAGATTTATTCTGTGGAGCTAGCCTGCTCCAGACCAGGCTAAATTCCAGGATCTATTTAATCTCATCCCTATTGTCAGTCAGCAGTCACCACAAATGGAAACCAATAGTTATTTCACTGCTCACTATACATTGTTATCACATATAACTAGACCCACTGTCATTATTTAAACGTTTGTGATCATTAATTTCAATGATTTTGGATAAAAAATGATTTTTAGATGATGTTGCTATCATTAGATAATTTACAGTTTCCCATAGACTATAAGGCTATATATAAAATGATAGAATATTAGGGCCACAGAGGGGAAAAAACACAAGTCATAATATTGTAACCAGTTGTTTTAAAGGAGGACAGTTGTTAAAATGACAGATGTGGGGCATTTCGTGAAATTGTACTTCAGTATGGTTTCATAAACAAAGACATGCTGATGTGCCAGAATATTAAGTATCACATTGTCATAAGTATCAAAACTGTAAAAACAATATGTAGCTTTTCTGCAGAAAGAACCAGCCTCATAAATGTATGACTTTATCCTTTTTCTTCAGTGTGGCCCTAGTACTCTGTCATATAAACAAATACACATTCCATATGAATATAAAAACACAATGTGTAACATTATGTTCCTTTATTGAATAAGGACAAAACAAAGCAGGTAAACCATCAGCTCCTTTCGAAACTGAAGTCACAGTGACTCTACAAGATGGAAAGCACAGAATCCAAGCATATTATACAAAATGATACATACACATTCAAAGGTCTGTATATAACACACCCTGCATGTCTGCACACTAAAATAAATGCAGGACAAATCCATACACATCAACTGAACAGACAAATGAATGGATGCAGTAGCCTCCCTGCAGCCTTGTATTACACACAGTATACCGCACAAACATCATAAGAGGCCAAATTCGTAAAAAAACGAACCCAAAAAACCCAAATTCCTCTGCCACCGCAGGACATATTTAACCAAAATTGAAAGCACACATACTAACTAAAATAATTCAACACATATTGGTCCCTCAGCAGCCGACCACTGTCGTCATCAGGGAAGATTGCCGGATTGTCCCAGTCCATGGCTGGTGGCACTCTGGGGCCCTCTCCTTCCTCAGGCAGGCCACATTGTGGAGGACAGCACAAGCCACAGTAATATCACATGCCCTAACAGGGCTGACCCTTAATTTGTGAAGGCAGTGAAAGCGTGCCTTCAGGAGGCCAAAGGTCATTTCAACTCTGGCCCTGGTCCTGGCATGGGCATGGTTGTAGGCCTGCTGTGCTTCCTGGGGGTCTGTGAAAGGTGTCAGGAGAAAAGGCTGGCAGCCATACCCCTGTCTCCCAGCAACACACCAGAGAATTCACCTGTCAACACAAAATCTCATCATTACTACCTCATAAACACAGTGATATTCTTGACACAGCCATGATGGTTATAAATAGGGGTTGTGTGGCTTACCTTGTGATAGGCACTGATAGATTTCAGAGGCCCGAAAGATTCTGGAGTCATGGACTGAGCCAGGCCATTTTGCCACAACATTGCTGATCACACAGTCAGCATTGCAGACCATCTGAAATCATAAGATGAGGAATATTACACCAATCAATGCACATCACTGGCAATGCAGAGTGTTCGTCAATGGACAATATCAAAAAGTTATGTTCACCTGAACATTAATGCTGTGAAAGGATTTCCTATTCACAAAATCGGCCTCATGGGCACCTGAGGGGGCTTTTATCCTTATGTGTGTGCAGTCCACTGCACCAATGACATTGGGGGAAACCTGTCACACAAAGTAATGAGTATCCTACTATGTGTTAACAGTTGTCCTGTAATTTGTAGATCCTCTTACCTGCAATCCTATAGAACTCCTCTTTGATGTCACAGAGTCTTCTGTGGCCAGGGAAGGAGATGAAGACATCTGCTAATGCTTTGATAGCCAGACACACACTCCTTATTGTGCGGCAAATTGTGGCCTTGTTCAGCTGTTCTGCATCCCCCACTGAGTACAGGAAGGCTCCACTAGCAAAAAAGTGCAAGGCCACACAAACCATTTGCTCCACACTCAGTGCATGGCTCCGTGCAGTGCGGTGCTTAATCCTGGGACCCAGTAGTCTGCATAGATACCCGATGCCATCTGCAGAAAAAACCTGTATCTTTCATATAGATGGTCATCAGGGAAGGCCAGTGGGTCCAACCGGTCCCTGAAGACCCTTTCTCGCCTGAAGGCTCTCCTCAGCACAAGTGCTTCTTCATCCACCACATCTCGCACGAATGGGCATGCCATTGTCAGAGCAGAAAGGAACACACAATTTTGGGCCTTCATATAGGCTAGTGGCCACACCTGGTGCTGGGGGGGTGGGCAAAAGAGGGCGATGCCTTATAACGATGACTTGGTTGTACTGATTGCTGGGAAAATAAAAAAAACCTTAGAAAGATGCCACCGTCCTGTGTGCTCACAATAAGAGCTCATATGTCATGGCTCACTTGACTTTACGAGAATATACCTAATTTTTATTTTGAGCTGTGTCATCTTCTTGGAGCTGGGGGAGGAAAGAAAAATAATGATTAATACATTTGTGTTACAGTTAGCATACAGTGTACATTGAAGGCATATCTCACCTCCCTCTCAAGTTTTTTTATTTCAAGGTCCAGTTTCCTAATTGTCCTCTTTTTTATTTCGGACTCCAGTGCAAGATTTTCCATCTTTTTCTTCTTGTACTGAATGTCTATGTCTGCCAGTTCTATTTGGCGCCGGAGGTGGTTGCCATACAACTTTCTGATAGCTTGTGAGCTCTGTGAACACAATACAATTAGCGCAGCTGGAATTTGGCAGGATGTGGTGTCCTTTTATTAATACGCACTATGTTGCCAGGCTGGTTTTCCCACTGTATAGCATCTGGGTCCTGTAAAAGAAATTAGATTTTTTGATTTTGATGAGGACTCCTCACCATTGTAGAGTAAATAGTACTTTCACAGTCTTAACATGATACCTCATGCCTTCTGGAATCCAGAGAGATGGTCTCCTCCTCATCATCGTCTCCATCATGTGCTGTTGCTGCTGCACTGGGGCCTTCACCCTATCACATTTAATCGGATTCATATTGAAGCTAGTAGACAAGACATGCCAGGCCTACAGTATGCCTTTGATGGAGTACTCACTGGATCAGCATCGTCTGGTGCTTGTGCTGGTGGCTCTAACAGGAACACAGTGCTGCCAGACACTGCAAGGCAATAGGTAAACCAAAGTCAGACAGTCCAAATTGATTCAATATGAATGTGGTTGTATCCCATGTAGAGATGGAAGGACATACCTTGAATGAAGCGGGTGGCATCTTGGGAGATACCTATGCTCGTCTCTTTCCCCCCAGGGATCCCCTCTAAGACGGGCCTGCCTTTATTTAGCTCCAAGGCCATGTCCTCTCTGCTGGGGTAAGGTCAGCCTTTGGTGACCCACCACCCGTGCCTTGTCTGTGGGTATTCTTTTTCACTGCTAAAACAGTACAGACAATGTGTGAGCAGGCACCTTCTGGGTACAATATATGCTTGTGCTTTGTTAAATATTAGTCAGGGACCATACCATTCTGCAGAATGTTCTTGTATTTGATTTTGACCTGCTGCCATGTCCGTTTTGGCCCGTTCATGTTTAATCTACACACACACACACACACACACACATTTAATGGAGTCACACTGCAAAAAAATTACTTGGTATTTTTGTCTTGTTTTCAGTAAAAATATCAAAAAAATTTATCATAGCTTTATACAGTGTGATGGAGTTACTTTACACAATTTCACTCATATCTGCAGTGCATTTCAATTAAAAAATTTAACCGTTTCATAATTACAGTACAACTGCATTTTTGGAGATGTGAATTAAATATTTGAATTGTAATTGTGATGTTTCAGCGGAGCGGTGAGTGTGTAATTGTGCACTACTTACGCATTCAGGCGGTCTGCAATACTTTGCCACGCTTTTTCTCTTTGCTTTATCACTGTGGCGGTGTTGCCTTTCTTCTTAATTATATCTTTTACCTCCTCGTATGCCTCCATGAGGATTTGTGCTTCCGACGGGGAAAAGTACGCGGCTCTAGTTGCCATGGTAAATCAGTTAATCTGTGATCTGTGGCGGGGTCTATTTGAGTGAGCCGTGAGCGCGCACCTATCCAGGATTGGTTTCACCTGGCTTAATGAATCCGTGTCTGCTCATCCTGGCTTGGTCTTTGTGCAACCAATTAAGCCTGGACGCACATGTTTTGGCTTCATTGAGCTCAGCTGAGTCATTTATCCCGGATGTCTTAATTCTACTTTTGTGCAACAGGCCCAGGGGTTATAAAGGGAAACACATCAAGGTGTACACAAAGCAGACCAATCTAGATGATTGCTGAAACCTAGATCGGTGGCAGCTAGTACTCCGGGGACGACGAACGCCGAAGCCTGCCCGAGCAAGGAGGAGGAGCAGCCTCGGCTAAATCCGTGACATATACTATGATTATCAGATAAGGCATGGCAAATGTTTATATAATAAGTAACCGTAGCAGCATTTGAAAATGCTTTTATATTTCATTTTTACTGCTCTGTTCTACCAGCATTACATACATATTACATTGCAACAGTGGAAGAGGAAGCATCCCAACAAATAGGTCCCATGTAGGGCTGTGGCGGTCATGACATTTTGTCAGCTGGTGATTGTCAAGCAAATAACTGCTGGTCTCACAGTAATTGACTGTTAATTAACATAAACAGATGTAGCATCTCTTGGCTTCCACACATAGCCTACAAGCCACTGATGCAGACCTTTGGAACATCTACATTTAAAAATGTCTAATAAATCCATTTAATATTAGCTACACCATCACAATAAATCCATTATTTATTTTAGACAGGTCTAAAGAAACATGATATGAAGAAAATGTAGTCTGTTTCAGAAGAACAGAATAGCATACTTTGAGTTAACCTTATGTTAGGCCCTGATCTGGCTATGCCATATCGCTGTGGGCTACACTAGTTCATTTAGCAGACAAGATCTGCTTAGAATTCCATGGCATTATTTTATAGTATGAAGAAAATAGCTGAAGAAAATAGAAAGGATATTTTCTCCAAACAATTTGAGGGAGTGCGCACATGTGGTTATTCTGTGTTGAGCTGTAAGCAAAGAAACAGGACCTCCTATATGCTTAGAGTTATTTATGCAGCTTTAGTTGTGATACAGACGTTGGGCTATATGTTTAGATTTTTAATACATTCTAAGGCTGCATGATGCGACTCTAATGATGATTTGAAAAAAGTCGCATGAAACGAATGACCTCTGCTTTGTTTTTTTTGCGCAGGCTACACACTTCATCAGTCTCTCATTCACAATTTGACAAGCACTTGATAATGCCTCGAATTTCCCAGCGGCATCCCCTTTGTGTGGCCGTAATTCCCCCTAAAAATATCAATGCATTTATGGCCAGTGGCTGTTGTGCCCTGAATATAATCATTATAATGCCATTATCCCAGCTGCGTGCTCCAAAGCACCTCTCACTCACATGGCACTCTCAGATTTCTCAATTCTTATTAGCCAATGCCCGTCACATGATCAGGTCCTTCTCACAGGCTACAAGTGAAGACAGACACATCAGGGACTCAACTGCGCCCGTCCTTATCGAATTCTGAGGCGCATATTGAAGCTGTTGGAAGAACTGTCCACATTTACAGTACCAGTCAAAAGTTTGGACACACCTACTCATTCAAGGGTTTTTCTTAATTTTTTACTATTTTCTACATTGTAGAATAATAGTGAAGACATCAGAACTATGAAATAACACATATGGAATCATGTAGTAACCAAAAAAGTGTTAAACAAATGAAAATATATTTTATATTTGAGATTCTTCAAATAGCCACCCTTTGCCTTTATGACAACTTTGCACACTCTTGGCATTCTCTCAACCAGCTTCACCTGGAATGCTTTTCCAACAGTCTTTAAGGAGTTTCCACATATGCTGAGCACTTGTTGGCTGCTTTTCCTTCACTCTGCCGTCCGACTCATCTCACACCATCTCAATTGGGTTGAGGTCGGGTGGTGATTGTGAAGGCCAGGTCATCTGATGCAGCACTCCATCACTCTCCATCTTGGTAAAATAGCCCTTACACAGCCTGGAGGTGTGTTGGGTCATTGTCCTGTTGAAAAACAAATGATAGTCCCACTAAGCCCAAACCAGATGGGATGGCGAATTGCTGCAGAATGCTGTGGTAGCCATGCTGGTTAAGTGTGCCTTGAATTCTAAATAAATCACAGACAGTGTCACCAGCAAAGCACCCCCACACCATAACACCTCCTCCTCCATGCTTTACGGTGGGAAATACACATGCGGAGATCATCCATTCACCCACACTACGTCTCACAAAGACACTGCGGTTGGAACCAAAAATCTCCAATTTGGACTCCAGACCAAAGGACAAATTTCCACTGGTCTAATGTCCATTGCTCGTGTTTCTTGGCCCAAGCAGGTCTCTTCTTCTTATTGGTGTCCTTTAGTAGTGGTTTCTTTGCAGCAATTCGACCATGAAGGCCTGATTCACACAGTCCCCTCTGAACAGTTGATGTTGAGATGTGTCTGTTACTTGAACTCTGTGAAGCATTTATTTGGGCTGCAATTTCTGAGACTGGTAACGCTAGTCTTCCATTCCTGTCCTCATGAGAGCCAGTTTCATCATAGCGCTTGATGGTTTTTGCGACTGCACTTGAAGAAACGTTCAAAGTTCTTGAAATGTTCCGTATCGACTGACCTTCATGTCTTAAAGTAATGATGGACTGTCGTTTCTCTTTGCTTATTTGAGCTGTTTTTGACATAATATGGACTTGGTCTTTTACCAAAAAGGTCTATCTTCTGTATACCCCCCCCCCACCTTGTCACAACACAACTGATTGGCTCAAATGCATTAAGAAGGAAAGAAATTCCACATATACACTTTTAAGAAGGCATACCTGTTAATTGAAATGCATTCCATGTGACTACCACATTAAGCTGGTTGAGAGAATGCCTAGAGTGTGCAAAGCTGTCATCAAGGCAATGGGTGGCTATTTGAAGAATCTCAAATATGTTTTAATTTGTTTAACACTTTTTTTGGTTACTACATGATTCCATATGTGTTATTTCATAGTTTTGATGTCTTCACTATTATTCTACAATGTAAAAAATAGTAAAAATAAAGAAAAACCTTTGAATGAGTAGGTGTGTCCAAACGTTTGACTGGTAGTGTATATAGTAGGCCTAGCCTATAGAAAGCTGATGGGATCCTCCTCTTTTTAATAGAGGACATCAACACACTGTTTTTTCACGCAATTGCATAGCCTATAGAAATGTTGCGCAACATGAGCTCATGGGCTCTAATGAAGTGTTTGATTAGATTTGTGAAAATATTTGCATTGATGTCAGAGTGATTAGAGGGACAATAGAGTGCTGAGTACCAGGCAGTTAGTAAGTTTGGTAGGCTACTAATGACCATCAGCAGCATCAGAGCTTGGAGAAGCCTAATTACCGTGACTAAACGGCGGTAATACGGTCACCGTAACAGCCCTAGTCCCATGAACATAAAGAAAAGTTAAGTTGTTATTGATTGCTGGCCATGTAACATTGGATACATACTACTGTATGTATGCACATGGCCAAACGTCAAAACAGACGACCAAAAACACATTCTTGCAGTTACAGTCAAAAAGTCATTGTTGAATTCACATTTGCTGCTGGGATTGCACGAGACAATCTAGCCTTGGGATACTTCTAGAGATAATCACTTGGCAACGGATGGTTACATAACAAGATTAGATGCACCGTTAGGCTGTTCATAAGAAGCGTGGAAGGCTGTGCTGAAATGAATTTACAAATCAAAATCACTTTGAAAATGTGAGGACGAGTAATCTTGTCACATTATGTAGGGGGATTTCTAACCCTAGGGTCAAAAGAGTATGTGATGCTTGGGTTGTGGTGAGAGTAAACTTTCATCGTTCATGTCACAATGGCTGTGTTTATGTAATAGGGATTATGCCATTGGCCATTTCTATTCAGTGTGGATGACTAGGGATCAAGGTTCAGGTAAAGATCAAATATTGTTTATACACAACGTCAATACATTTGGAACATTTCTTGTTATTTTTCTCCATCTTTCTCCAAATATTCATATTCAAGTGTAAAATCCCAAAATGTAACATTTTATTTAGGTATACTTACAGAGTCACTGGTGTTGATGATCTGTGTCTTTCACTAATGTTATAATAATATAATAATATAATAATATATAATATATATAATATAATATAATATAATAAGTGATAGGACTCAAAGGAAACTTATCGGTAACAGCATATCTTTTGCATCTAGTATTTTATGACATCGTAAATCTTCACACCAAGCCCAACAAATGCCAAATTGAATACATTCATGTTAATTAGACTGAGAAGAGTTGTGTCCCTGTGACCTAATTTCAGGTGTAATGCTTAGCCAACAGCCAATATACCTGTTCACTGGTCCTATTGTATCTTAATCTACCCACTCTATTCATACCTGAGTATTTTCACTTACAGTTCATATTTTGTTTGTTGGGCAATGCATAGTATGTATGCAGCTATGGTTCGAATGAAAGGTAGAGTCTATTTTGTAGCAAACCTGTTCACATACAGTGACATCAACAGACATGCAGTTTAACATACTGATGTTCTATTGATAGCGTAGCGACCTTAACCCAACACCTAGCGACCTCATCAAGAGGTTCGGACATCTTGGCGTAACAGTTAAGGTTCGAGTCCCAGTCAGAGCTACCCCCCAGATTTGCTACAATAGTTTGTTATTAAAGTGGCACTGCAGGTTCCTTTTCACCTCATGTATCAACTAATTTACTTAACAAAAGGCACATCTCAAATGTGGTCCAGGTATATTATTCTCATGACATGGCACAACTTATTTTTTTACCCTTAAGTGTGTGTACATTACTGTATTTCTACTTGGCTATTGTTTTTCAAAAGGCAAGGTTAAAAATAGCTGGAGTGCATCTTTAAGTACAGTATCTATAGATGGACTATCCAAATACTGTCAAAATATGTGATTATTTATCCACTTTGTATTCTAAGCATCAGGTCATCTACATGCTACAGCTTCCTGGTGATATATCATCTTGACAGCTGGCCTCAGGTGAGTTCCTATCAGACAACCAACCCTCACTATGACCACCGGCCTATGAGGAATGATGCATAACAACAACGACCCTGTGTTGCCAGTTATTCTAAACGTTCCTTGTTACTTTAGACTGCAGCATCTTTGTCAGACACAGTGGCATTTAACAGCACCCTGACCCTGAGGTCCCTCTGTCTTAACGAAGCCCATTGTTAACTGCAGAAAGCTGAGGAAAGTGGTGACACCCAACAGGTGAGATGTTCTTCCTGCGGCAGTCTAATACGTGTAGAGTCATCCCTAGGACTAACAAATAGCCAGAGAGGCGTACAGATAGGTGTCTGTCCTAATATGGACACCGTATAGAGGACCGACACATAGTCTCTGATGCTTCCATCTCTCTACTGTTACTAATGAGTCACTCTCATCCTCAGGGTGGGGTGGAAAGGCATGTCACTGGATCTATGTGCATCTCTCCTATTCCAAATTGGAGCTATCTGCCTCTATCCTGTACCAAAATGACAAGTTTGCCAAGTTTATTCTTAGAACGCTACATTTCCTATATTCTCTGAGACCAACAGTACATGTAGGCATATTATGTACAGTAATTGAATCTCAACTAACTGTTCCAGTATTCCTCACTTATCGTCCTACTTGTGAAAATCACTGTTGATCTATTTCACCACCCACACTCCGGCAAAGAGTAGCATACATTATCATCTAAATCATAATCTCCTATTTTTCTCTCCTTTCCATTGCTAATCCGTGCCTCAGCTCTCTGTATTATGTTGAAATCCTCTCGCCTCACATTGTAAAACAAGAAATCATGCTCTAATACTGATGGGTATCCATTTCCAAGCCTGTTTACCAAACATAAAAGGGGGTTTTGAGAGGCTGGCAGGGTGAGGACAGGGGGATGGAACCAAGGTTTTGATGGACAGTGATAGTTCAAGCGCTTGTAAAAAAGATTTAGCAGGTCATAGGCTGCTGGGCCATTTACCTGAAAACGACGGAAAAAGACAACGATCATGTTGCCTCGCATAACATTGTTGTGAACGTGCTGCTGTTGTGGTCCCCGTTCAGACAAATATCCTGTTGTAGCCTGCTATTAAAACAGGAAAGTCACACTGAACAACAGGGTGCAGAGAAAGAGAGAGATTAGGCCTACTGGAGAAACCTGAACTTCCTGAGAAGACCCCACAAAGAGGGGTGGAGGACAGCTGGTGAGGTGCAACTGGGTAATGTTCATTCATGTTTGTAGTAAAACGTTTTGCAACAGAAAAGTTCAGATAGTACCTGGACATTTCTTTCTTTCAATTTCTGTCCGTTTTCATCCGTTTGTGCCTACTGAACATAATCCTGTTGGCAGAATGCTAGAAAACAGGAACTTAGAGAAAGACAGGAGCAAGGGGGAAAACACTGGTAGGCTTGACGAAACAAAACTAACTGGCAACAGACAAACAGAGAACACAGGTATAAATACACTGGGGATAATGGGGAAGATGGGCGACACCTGGGGGGCGTGGAGACAATCACGAAGACAGGTGAAACATATCAGGGTGTGACAGTACCACATCCCCCCCCCGGCGTACTACCCGGCGTTGAGGCCTGGGTCCAGGATGTCCCTAGCCACATGAAAAGTGGGATGTATACGGAAGACGAACAGAAGAGGGGCTAATGATCTTGGAGATGGGGAAAGGGCCGATAAACCGGGGGGAAAGTTTGCGGGAGTCCACCCGGAGGGGCAGATCTTGGGTGGACAGCGATACCTTCTGCCCGAGAACCCCGGTCGGAGACCATGTCCACTGGGAATCCGTGGATCCGGCCATCTCTTTGACGGAAGGTAGCTTAGGGAGAAGAATGAAGTGGGCGGCTTTGGAAAACCGGTCCACAAATGTCAGGATGGCGGTGTTGCCATCAGACGGGGAAAGACCCGTGACAAAGTCCAGGGATATGTGAGACAAGGGACGGTGAGGAACAGGCAGAGGTTGTCGTCGAGGTAGATGAAGACTAACCGGTTCAACATGTCGCGGAGAACATCATTAAACAGGGCCTGGAACACAGCTGGAGCATTGGTAAGACCAAACGGCATGACCAGATACTCGTAGCGACCGCTGGCCGTGTTGAAGGCACTCTTCCCCCTTCCGAATCCGCACCAGGTGGTAGGTGTTCCGTAGGTCCAGCTTGGAGAACATGTTGGCCCCCTGGAGCGACTCGATGGCCGAGGAGATGAGTGGTAGCATGTAGCGGTTCTTCACCGTGGCGTCATTGATGCCCCTGTAATCGATGCACAGGTCGCAGGGTTTTGTCCTTCTCCTCCACAAAGAAGAACCCTGCGCCGGCGGCGGAGGCAGAAGGACGGATTAACCCGGTAGCTAGGGAGTCTTCAATGCAGGTCTCCATAGCCTTGGTCTTCGGACCCAACAGTGAGTACAGTCGTCCCCCGGGCGGAGTGGTGCCTGGGAGAAGGTCGATTCCACAGTCGTAGGGTCGGTGTGGCGGAAGCGAAGTGGCCCGGGCCTTACTGAACACCTCCCGGAGGTCCTGGTACTCCGCAGGAATGGCGGATAGGTCCGAGGCAACTTCCGATCCCCCAGGAAGACATCCCGGGGCAGGCTGCGCTGACTTCAGGCAATGAGCGTGGCAGAACAGGCTCCAGCCCATGATGGCACCAGTAGACCAGTCAATAAAGGAGTTGTGTTGCTGGAGCCAAGATAAATCCAATACCACAGGAACCTGAGGAGACTTAATTAGCAGGAATTGGATCGTCTGTGGTTCCCTGATAAGCGTAGGTTGATGAAGGTGGTATTGTGGGTGACGTGGCCTATAGAGCGCCCGTCCAGCGCTCTAACGTCCATGGGAATGGAGAGGGGCTGAGTGGGGATACCCAGCTCGGACGCCAGGGTAGCGTCCATAAAGCTCTCGTCGGCCCCAGAGTCGATGAGTACCCGGAGAGATTTCGACTGGTTCCCCCACAGCAAGATGGCTTGAAAGGGGGTGTGAGTAAGGGGAGAGGAAAAGTTATCCGTATGGCCCACCAGAGTACTCGCTCCTACCGGTGAGCCTGGTCTTTTAGTGGACAGGTGGACACAAAATGACAAGTAGTCCCGCAATACAGGCAACTCTTCTTGTGAAGCCTGTATTACCGTTCGGCTGGGGACAGCCTAGCTCTGCCTAGTTGCATCGGCTCGGGAAGAGGTGAATCGGCAGACTTCGGAGACTCTCGGGAGAACTCGGGTAGCCTCGGGTTCTCTCGGTAACGGAGCCGTCGGGGACTTCCGGGATACCTCGGAGGCGAGGTGGAATCCTTGGGCGGGCGAGTGGAGTCGGACTTCCTCCGTTCCCGTAGTCGCCCATTGATCCGAAAGGTCAAAGCGATGAGCGAGTCGATATCCGTCGGTAGTTCCCGGGCTGCAAGCTCGTCCTTTGCTTCCTCCGATACTACGTGCAGGAACGTGTCGAACAGCGCTTCCGGGTTCCAGGCACACAGCTGCCAACGTGCAGAAATCCACTGCATAGTCTGCCCCACTGCGGGATTCTTGCCGAAGCTGGAGTAACTTCCGGGCAGCCTCTCTCCCGGACAATGGAGCGTCGAAAACCTTATTTACCTCCTGCATGAACTCCTCCAGACTGAAGCATACGGTTGACTGTTGTTCCCACACTGCCGTAGCCCAGGCGAGAGCCCTCCCGGACATCAGCGTGAAGAGGTACGCTATCTTAGAGCGGTCGGAGGAGGGCTGCAGCCCGATGATGAGCGAACACTGAGCGAGAAATGACTGACAGGTTCCCGACTCTCCAGCGAAGCGTTCCGGGGGAGGTAAGCGGCGTTCTCGGGAAACCAGGGAGACCGTGCTGCTAACAGCCGGGTTACTGAGGGTCTGGGAGGTTACGGTCGTGGTAGGCTGCCTAACAGACAACCCGCGGAATTGCTCCAGCAGTGTGTTAAACGCTCGGTCATGGCGTTCGGCCAAGGTCTGGAACCCTTCCATGAGACCAAGAAGCAACTCCTCGTGCCTTCCAGTGGTGGCTCCTTGGGAGGAGATGGCGTTGCGGAGCTGGTCCGAGTCTGCTGGGTCAGTCATGGCCAGTTCGTACTCTCACATTTCAGGAGAAGACCCAGATGCAGACAGTGTCGAAGTAACAAAAGTGTATTACAAAAACGGGGCAGGCAAACAACAGGTCAAGGGCAGGCAGAGGTCAGTAATCCAGATCCAAGTCCAAAAGGTACAGAACGGTAGGCAGGGTCAGGGCAGGCAGAATGGTCAATAATCCAGGGTGCTGTGACAAGGTACAGAACTGCAGGCAGAATAGTAAATACCAGGAAAACAGGAACTTAGAGCAAGGGGGAAAACGCTGGTAGGCTTGACAAAACAAAATGAACTAGCCACAGACAAACAGAGAACACGGTATAAATACACTGGGGATAATGGGGAAGATGGGCGACACCTGGAGGGGGTGTAGACCATCACAAATACAGGTGAAACAGATCAGGGTGTGACAGTAGAACACTTTTGGTTCCAGGTAGAACCCTTTCCACAGAGGGTTCTACCTGGAACCCAAAAGAGTTCTACCTGAAACCAAAAAGGGCTTCTACCCGGAACCAAAAAGGGTTGTCCTATGGGAACAGCCGAATAACCCTTTTGGAACCCTTTTTTCTAAGAGTATAGGTTGGGGTCAATTCCATTTAAATTCAGACAGTTAATTCAGGTGGTTTAAAGACATTTTCCTCATGAAGAAAATCAGAATTTGAATTTTGGTTTATTTCCTGAATTAACTGAATTGAAATGGAATTGATCCCAACCTAGGATGTCCCTCAGGTCTGATATTCCCAGGGTTTCCTTTGCAGGTACAGTAAATCAGAGGGCTTTGTTTGCCTGAACTCAGAGCAGCAGCGGAGACCGTGTGATGATTACAAAGTCATGTTGACCTGCTCAGGAACATTCTGTTCAGGTAGGCATCAATGCTGAGACCTAAATGTGCCATAGCTTGACCATAGATGGTGATGGATTCTCTTATTACGTTGGTTATTAAACTAAACAAATTGATACCATACTATTGCTATACAATACTTTATATAATAATGTATATAGTAGTATGAATAATGTAATAAGGGAATTTACTTTTAAATTGCATGGAATATGAAATATGTTGAGCCAGACGTTGGGTCCAGATGCTGTACGCTGACAGCCAGGTTGACTGACTGTTATTGATGTGGTTGGTTGGTTTGGACAGAGTGCAGGACAAACTGGTTCGACCATGACGACCCCACAGGGAACAGAGACTACGAGGTCCTGAGCGTGCTCCTCACCATGTACCCCAGAGATATCTGTCCTCAGCCTATAGCCATCGAGGCCCAGACCCGCTCCGGACAACCTGCCTCTGACAGTGGAGACACTTTGCTTATGTGAGATGAATGATGGTAAATCTTCTGCTTTCTCTACTTTCTATCACTACTTTCTATTTTTTCTCTTCTGTATCTTCTTACTTTACTCTGGACAAGACCTGCAATCTCTGGGATGACATTCATTGATCTAAAGTGCAAATGCATTTTGAGGGTTGGACTACAATTGATGGTTGTTTTTTGCAGTTATGATTCCACCTACAGGTTTGCTTGTGTAAATGCAGACCAGAGGAGTGGAAGCTGTAAGGACAACAGAATCCGGTTCACATGCCCTGCAGAGTTTTGTCAAGGTGGGTATCCTATATTAGTTTTCAGATAATATAAACTAACCCCAAGGAGTGTCCACAATAGACAAAAATGTGTTTGTCTCCAAACTATTTTTGAGATGCATATGTACTCTTTCTCCCACATGTCTATGGTACATGGCAATGCCAAAGCTAGGAGACAAACAAACTACATTTTAGCTTTAATCATTATAATGAATGGAACTAATCAATAATTGAATTACCATCTATTACTATCTGTAGCTCAAGCACTAGTTTACGTTTCAGGGTTTTCATTGTTTTGAAAACACAAGGCTGCTCATATTATTTGTGTTCTAGAACCTTTGTTGATGGTAGAATACCTTTTAAAATGTCATGTTTTATTATATGTTTAATGTTCTAGTCTCTGAGGAGTGTGGGACGTGGTAGCTGAGCAGTGATACCCCGTCAGATGAGGGCGACCTGGAGTCCATCCCCCAGCTGCTGCAGACGTTTCCTGGTCAAGTGTGTAGAAACCCCATCAGCATCGAGGCCCAGACCACCTATAGGATATCTGCTCAGCACACTGGAGACACCTTCCTCTCGTGAGCAGCTCCTCTAACCCTAACCCTAGTTTCATTTCCATATCCTGGCTCGACCCTAACCCTAGCCTCAACCTAACCTTAGCTTCTTGTCCACATTCTCGTTTAACCCTAGCCTCAACCCTAACCCTAGCTTCATGTCCACATTCTGGTTGAACCCTAACCTCAAGCCTAACCCTAGCTTCATGTCCACATCCTGGCTCAACCCTAACCCTCAACCCTAACCCTAGCTTCATGTTCACATTCTGGTTCAACCCTAACCCTAGCTTCATGTTCACATTCTGGTTCAACCCTAACCCTCAACCCTAACTTCATGTTCACATTCTGGTTCAACCCTAACCCTCAACCCTAACCCTAGCTTCATGTTCACATTCTGGTTCAACTAACCCTAACCCTAGCTTCATGTTCACATTCTGGTTCAACCCTAACCCTCAACCCTAACCCTAGCTTCATGTTCACATTCTGGTTCAACCCTAACCCTAGCTTCATGTTCACATTCTGGTTCAACCCTAACCCTCAACCCTAACCCTAGCTTCATGTTCACATTCTGGTTCAACTCTAACCCTCAACCCTAACCCTAGCTTCATGTTCACATTCTGGTTCAACCCTAACCCTAGCTTCATGTTCACATTCTGGTTCAACCCTAACCCTAGCTTCATGTTCACATTCTGGTTCAACCCTAACCCTCAACCCTAACTTCATGTTCACATTCTGGTTCAACCCTAACCCTCAACCCTAACCCTAGCTTCATGTTCACATTCTGGTTCAACCCTAACCCTAGCTTCATGTTCACATTCTGGTTCAACCCTAACCCTCAACCCTAACCCTAGCTTCATATTCACATTCTGGTTCAACCCTAACCCTCAACCCTAACCCTAGCTTCATGTTCACATTCTGGTTCAACCCTAACCCTAGCTTCATGTTCACATTCTGGTTCAACCCTAACCCTCAACCCTAACCCTAGCTTCATGTTCACATTCTGGTTCAACCCTAACCCTCAACCCTAACCCTAGCCTCAACTCTAACTCTAGCCTATTAATGTTAATGTCATTTAGGAGTTTGTTTTGATTTGTATATTGAGTTTTAAATTAAATTAATAGAGTCTACTTCCACACTCGTAGTGAGAGAAAGATTAAACACAAACTTTTACTTTCCTCTGAAGTGACAGTGTTTATTTTCATTCTTTGCTCAGCTATGATGTCACATTTGGGTTTGTCTGCATCAACTCTAAACAAAAAGATGTGGACAGTGCGAGGACTACCACGTGATGCTAACCTGTCCCTCTGATATCTGCCAAGGTAAATCCTCCTCACATACTCTATTGAGAGGTCCATGCAGGAGAAGCATCTTTAATCACCTTTGTCTTTATTCAAGCTGATATGTGATATGCAACTGCAGAATGTTGCTATCCTTTATATTTGACTGTGATATGTGGTTGTTTCACAAAGCTATCTTAAGATGAATGCACATACTGTAAGTCCCTCTGGATAGGAGCATGTGCTAAATGACTAAAATGTCAAATGTAAATGTTTTACATACAGATCTCATATTACTATATTGAATTAACATTTTTAATTTTTGTAAATATTGATGTCAGAAATGTATCATTTTTACAGTTCTTTATAATTTATGTTATTATTTGTTACATTTGACTGTGTAAAACCTAGCAGTGCTACTAGGTGAGGCGGATATATAGCATATTGCAAAAAAACATGATTATTTGTCTCTGAAAATGAAACCATCAAGTGATAGATTTTATAAACAAATACATATCTGTCATTAAACAACCCTATGACATAATTAAATGGTGAAAAAACACAGCAATCTCTTTCATAATTTCTTTAAACAATAAAAGCTAATTTACCAACATTTCTGAAAATGTATATATATCATTTTGGAATTAAACTTTTCAAGTAAACTTTAGGACTGTGTTTATAATTAAAAACACTTGCACCACATCAAGCTAGTGCATAATAAGTTAAGCATAACCCAAAATATGTAGTGATTGAGGTGATATCATAGAACAGCGTTTGCCAAACTCGGTCTTCAGGACCCCAAGTGGACGTTTTGGTTTTTTCCCTAGCACTACTCAGCTGATTCAAATAATCAAGCTAGATGATTAGTTGATTATTTGAATCAGCTGTGTTCAGCTGTGTAGTGCTAGGGCAAAAACCAAAACGTGCACCTCATGGGGTCCTGAGGACCGAGTTTGGGAAACCCTGCTATAGAAGGTTATGTTATTCTCCACAATGTGTCCTCTTTACTGAGCTGGTCTTGCCTGTGTGACAGGTTGCAGGATGCGTTGGTTTGACTTGGACAATCCTATTGGGCGGGGCGACTATGAGACCGTCCTTCAGCTGCAGATGGAATACCCCAATTAGGTCAGTTCCCAGCCTGTGGCCATCGAAGCCATGACCATGTCTGGTTCCCCCGCCCTGCAGACCGGTGACGTCCTCCAAGTGTAAGGCATACATACCTGCTCACAGATAACTTAGTGACCTCTATGATGTGTCACTGACATCCAATGATATCCAATAACAAACTAGGTATTGGCGATATTAAAGGGTCAATATCCTTCACAATTCCAACCTACATTTTACATATTAAATTAGCTTACAGTCACATTTCCAAAGCTGTATGTATAGAACTTCAGGAGTTAACGCATGCCCATAGCTACTAAATGATTTGCCTGTGTGTATTTTCCAAGAATGATGCCACTCATGGATTTGCCTGTGTGAATGCAGAGCAAGATGGTAGACTCTGTCAGGACTACAAAGTCCGTTTCACCTGCCCTCGGGCATTCTGCTCAGCGGACAACCAATGAGAACCAATCCACATGACAGCAAAAAGAACCAGAGTTCTGCGCCGAATGGGACAAATGTGCTTTTGGTCTGAGGTACTTTATCTATGAAGGAGCTGTAGTTCCTAATGGCTGCTATAGAATATAACATGTAAAAGCAATCCTTCGTCTGCCTTAATTCTGACCTGGAAAAGTAAAATGCTTTTGTCTATGTTGAACAGGGTTGGGGTCAATTCCAGTCAATTCAGAAAGTAAACCAAATTCCAATTCCTATTCCAAATGTTACTTATTGAAAAACAGTGTACTTCCTGAATTGGATTGAATTAAAATGGAATTGACCCCAACCCTGATGTTGAATTGATATCTTAATGTACATTTATCTTAATGTTAACATTAGCAAATATGAAGTATCATGTTTCCCTTCATGTACTATATATTGTAGCCTACAGTCGTGGTCAAAAGTTTTGAGAATGACACAAGTATTGGTCTTCACAAAGTTTGCTGCTTCAGTGATATGAGATATTTTTGTCAGATGTTACTATGGTATACTGAAGTATAATTACAAGCATTCCATAAGTGTCAAAGGCTTTTATTGACAATTACATTAAGTTTATGCAAAGAGTCAATATTTGCAGTGTTGACCCTTCTTTTTCAAGACCTCTGCAATCCGCCCCTGGCATGCTGTCAATTAACTTCTGGGCCACATCCTGACTGATGGCAGCCCATTCTTGCATAATCAATGCTTGGAGTTTGTCAGAATTTGTGGGTTTTTGTTTGTCCACCCGCCTCTTGAGTATTGACCACAAGTTCTCAATGGGATTAAGGTCTGGGGAGTTTCCTGGCCATGGACCCAAAATGTCGATGTTTTGTTCCCCGAGCCACTTAGTTATCACTTTTGCCTTATGGCAAGGTGCTCGATCATGCTGGAAAATGATTTTTTTCGTCACCAAACTGTTCTTGGATGGTTGGGAGAAGTTGCTCTCAGAGGATGTGTTGGTACCATTCTTTATTCATGGCTATGTTCTTAGGCAAAATTGTGAGTGAGCCCACTCCCTTGGCTGAGAAGCAACCCCACACATGAATGGTCTCAGGATGCTTTACTGTTGTGGCATGACACAGGACTGATGGTAGCGCTCACCTTGTCTTCTCCGGACAAGCTTTTTTCTAGATGCCCCAAACAATCGGAAAGGGGATTCATCCGAGAAAATGACTTTACCCCAGTCCTCAGCAGTCCAATCCCTGTACCTTTTGCAGAATATCAGTCTGTCCCTGATGTTTTTCCTGGAGAGAAGTGGCTTCCTCGCTGCCCTTCTTGACACCAGGCCATCCTCCAAAAGTCTTCGCCTCACTCTGCGTGCAGATGCACTCACACCTGCCTGCTGCCATTTCTGAGCAAGCTCTGCACTGGTGGTGCCCCGATCCCGCAGCTGAATCAACTTTTGGAGACAGTCCTGGCGCTTTCTGGACTTTCTTGGGCGCCCTGAAGCCATCTTCACAACAATTGAATCTCTCTCCTTGAAGTTCTTGATGATCCGATAAATGGTGCAATCTTACTAGCAGCGATATCCTTGCCTGTGAAGCCCTTTTTGTGCAAAGCAATGATGACGGCACGTGTTTCCTTGCAGGTAACCATGGTTAATAGAGGAAGAACAATGATTTCAAGCACCACCCTCCTTTTAAAGCTTCCAGTCTGTTATTCTAACTCAATCAGCATGACAGAGTGATCTCCAGCCTTGTCTTCGTCAACACTCTCACCTGTGTTAACGAGAGAATCACCGACATGATGTCAGCTGGTCCTTTTGTGGCAGGGCTGAAATGCAGTGGAAATGTTTTTTGGGATTAAGTTCATTTTCATGGCAAAGAGGTACTTTGCAATTAATTGCAATTCATCTGATCACTCTTCATAACATTCTGGAGTATATGCAAATTGCCATCATAAAAACTGAGGCAGCAGACTTTGTGAAAATTAATATTTGTGTCATTCTCAAAACTTTTGACCACGACTGTACAGGTCAACTACAATTACAGGTCAACTACAGTTACAGGTCAACAGATGCACAGAGAGGCACAGACAGTTATAAAAAATAACACACATTCAACGTCTACACACAATGTAGTCTAAAATTGGATGACTAGACTCATGGGGGACTGAATTCTTTGGGAATCTCGAATTTAGTATGACAATGCGATGAGTTCATGTGTGGAATATGTTTGTTTTCTGCTGTGGTGTACTGAAACAATCACAGAATGAAGGCAGTGTCACATACCCTACAACCGTTAGGCCTATGTACTGTTAGTCTCCCGCCACTGCAAGTCATGGTTTGAAAATGTGACTCTTTAACCTTTAATATTTAGAGTAAACTTTTTTTTGCATTACTTAATGTTGTCATTTCATGTTTATCTTTCCAAGTTCAGCAAACGTTAGTGAACTAACTTGAGGAATGACTTGAGCCCCAAGACACATACTACTATATCCTAATAACTTGAATTAAAAAGTGAACAGCAAGCAAAAAATGAAAATACATTTGATGGTGGATTGTCAAGATTTTCTCTTTGCAACTGTGCATCTAAAATACTGTGAGTGATTTATTGATTATTATAAACTGGGTGGTTTGAGCCCTGAATGCTGATTGGCTGAAAGTCGTGGTATATCAGACCGTATACCATGGGTATGACAAAACATTTATTTGTACTGCTTTAATTACGTTGGTAACCAGTTTATAATAGCAATAAGGCACCTCAGGGGTTTGTGATATATGGCCAATATACCACGGCTAAGGGTTGCATTGCGTCATGCCTAAGAACAGCCCTTAGCCGTGGTATATTGACCATATACCACACTTCCTCGGGCCTTGTTGCTTAAGTAGAGTGTCAAATCATTGGGTATTGATTGACTTTGCTGCTAATAAATTATTTTGTGATCATGCCACTGCATGAAGGAGCATTAGAGTTAGAGTTTCTAAGTAGAGCTTTCCTCTCACAACATTCTGAGTTTTGCTTTGTTTTCAGTATATATCAGAGGAACGTCCATTGACAAATGCAGAAAATAACCTAACCGTCTTAAAGGGGCAATCTGCAATTGCTACATCCATTTTAGGACTTGATATATAATTATATATATACCCATTGATTCTTGAAGACTATAACTTATAAATGCCTCATGAGCTTAGTTCGACTGTCACACCCCACCAGCACCCAAAATATAAGCTTGTTAAACTCCAATGTTTGCAAACATTGTAAATGTAAACAAACGCTGTTTAGCCTCAAAACATGGATAAAATGATAATATTCCCATAATATACACTATATATACAAAAGTATATGGACACCCCTTCAAATTAGTGGATTCGGCTTTTTCAGCCACACCCGTTGCTGACAGGTGTATAAAATCGAGCACATCGCCATGCAATCTCCATAGACAAACATTGGCAGTACAATGGTGTTACCGAAGAGCTCAATGACTTTCAATGTGGCACCGTCATAGGATGCCACCTTTCCAACAAGTCAGTTTGTCAAATTTCTGCTAGAGCTGCCCGGTCAACTGTAAGTGCTGTGAAGTGGAAACTCTAGGAGCAACAATTACTCAGCCGCTAAGTGGTAGGCCACACAAGCTCACAGAATGGGACCGCCGAGTGCTGAAGCGCGTAGCTCCTAAAAATCGCCTGTCCTCGGTTGCAACACTGACTACCGAGTTCCAAACTGCCTCGAAGCAACTGAACTGCACAAGAACTGTTCATCATAAATGGGTTTCCATGGCCGAACAGCCGCACACAAGCCTAAGATCACCATGCGCAATGCCAAGCATCGGCTGGAGTGGTGTAAAGCTTGCCTCCATTGGACTCTGGAGCAGTGGAAACCCATTCTCTGGAGTGATGAATCAAGCTTCACCATCTGGCAGTCTGACGGACGAATCTGGGTTTGGCGGATGCCCCAATGCATAGTGCCAACTGTAAAGTTTGGTGGAGGAGGAATAATGGTTTGGGGCTGTTTTTCATGGTTAGGGCTAGGCCGCTTAGTTCCAGTGAAGGGAAATCTTAACGTTACAGCATACAATGACATTCTAGACAATTCTTTGCTTCCAACTTTGTGGCAACAGGTCCAAACAGAAATGGTTTGTCCAGATCGGTTTGGAAGAACTTGACTGACCTGCACAGGGCCCTGACCTCAACCCCATCGAACGCCTTTGGGATTAATTGGAATGCCAACTGCGAGCCAGGCCTAATCGCCCAACATCAGTGCCCAACCTCACTAATGCTCTTGTGGCTGAATGGAAGCAAGTCCCCACAGCAATGTTCCAACATCAAGTGGAAAGCCTTCCCAGAAGAGTGGAGGCTGTTATAGCACGAAAGAGGGGATATTAATGCCCTTGATTTTGGAATGAGATGTTCGACGAGCAGGTGTCCACATACTTTTTGTCATGTAGCGTAAGTTTGTTCATTACAGTGGCCAAACTAAGAATGGACAGTTTGCTGTGTCACATCCGGTGGAATATTCTAGCGGATTTGTCTGTGGGGCTTTAAAAGCAGGCGCGCTGAGAAGTAGACTGAGATGCTTTTGAGAGGTGAACCATTGAAACGTTATTAGGATGCGATAAACAGCCACTTTGTACACATGAAGAAGTAACTATTACAGAAGAGAGATTTATTTAATACGGTTGTTTAGTTCCATTCAAGACGTGTCAATCATTTGCACTATTTCAGCATCATCTTTAGGTCATTCCAGGTAAGCACGACTGTTTAAATTAACCTCATATCAGCTTACATAGTGTGTAGAAAACCGATTGTTGTCTCCCATATGCAGTTGTCATGAGCATTTCAGTCAATTCTATTTAAAGAGCCTATGGATTGACGATTTTGTCCTCTAAATGTGTGACGCACTTTGTATAAAATAAATATGCAGCAACCATTTTGTTTTTGTATTTTCAAAATAATGTAAGATTTTAAATACTATTATCTACTGTGAAAATGATGCGCGTAGCGCCCGATTTTACCTAGTTTATACGCTATTGAACGTAGTAAACTAGTGAGGAACTTATGTAGATGCGCGTTGCTCTAGTGCTGAAGAAACTGCGCTGCGTAGTGTGCGCACCCACTGGATCAACCTATAGGCTATAGCATCTGCGAGCCCACTGCCGATTTGTGATCTGTTGAAGCTAAATAGTCTAGTATATTGACTGTGTATAGGAACTTGTAGTACAGTTATCATTTTGAAAATTAACTAGAAATATTGCTTTTGAAATAGATTTTCCTTTGAGCGTATTTGACTAGATAAGGCTGCTATTGATAGTTACATTGTTAGCATAATGTCGTGTTTTTTTTTTTTTGTGAATGAATGAGATTCATTTGATATAAAAATCTCCGAGAGATTGGTGGTTGATTGAGGTACTTTAGGCATACAGTGTTTATTCATGCCTAGATCAGAGTCTATTGCAATAATGATTAGATGGCTCAGTCAGTTATCAACTGCAGGGGATTGAACCAGTTGCGAAATTGTCTTGTTAGCCTACAATAACAGACAAATATAGACATGGCTTAAAACCTGGAGCTCTGAATATACCACGATTATGTGTGCCGTTGTTATAGCAGTCATCGTAATGTAATTTGTTATGAAGTTGACTATACATTAGGACAGATAATAGTTGGACAAATGAAAAATAAAGTAAAATCAAAATGCAGCAAATTGTTCTCATTCAGTCGACTGGGTTATCCAGGGTTGCCAGATGTAGCAAAAATGTGTAGCCCAGTGACCACTCAACCTGCACAAAAGGCCTAAAAAGTTGCCATATTTATACAATAAACCCTTTTTCCATAACATTATCAAGCCAATTAAGAAGGAATATCGTAGTAACTTGTAACAATGTCGTTAGAAGCAAAATGAGGTTTTCCTAAAAATAATAATTGCGAGCTATTACATGAAGTAATAAAGAAATTTGAATACGTGGCAAGAGAAAAAATAATTCTGATGCTGATTGGCTGACAGCCGTGGTATATCAGACCATGTACCACCGGTATGACAAAATATTTATTTTTACTGTTGTAATTACGTTGGGAACCAGTTTATAATAGCAATAAGGCACCTTGTGGGTTAATGATATATGGCCAATAAACCACGGCTAAGGGCTGTATCCAGGCACTCCGCATTGCGTTGTGCAGAAGAACAGCCCTTAGCCGTGGTATATTGGGCATATACCACACCCCCTCATGCCTTATTGCTTAAATAAATCCCCTTTGCGCATGTGCATAACTATAGATAAATCCAACAGGAGAGTTTGAGTGATGAAAGTTGGACAGAGGATCTCAATCTCTGAGCAAGAAACACTTGGACAAACACAAAAAATAACTGTTAGGCTATTTTCTGGCAATTATGCTGTTATGTGCCAGATGTTAAGACTACAATCTGTTATAAATGGCCCATTTTCATTTCAATAGGCATCAGATGAAAATCTGGGTTTATGATTGTAATTCAATTTTGCCATGGTTTGCTTAGATAAAGGCAAGTAGCCTATAGCCCCTGATAGGCGTACATTTAATTTCATATAGTCTACAATAGTCTAGACAAGATGTAAACTGAACGAGTCTGAATTGACCTCACGCGCTTACAGACCCAGCAGAAAATATTTTTGGGATAGTCTCTGGACTCTGTAGCCTGTCGAGCAGCCCTCACTGTGGAAAGAGTGATGGCTTTTTGCCACTGCCTCTGTGTTTTGCCCGGCAACATCCGTTACGTACTGGATGTGTCTGAGGCTTCTTGGGCTCATGGCCTCCATGATTGTGGTAGTGCCGCTTGGTCTCCTCCTCATAAGAGACTTCCAGCATTGGGTGACCTCACTACGCTTGGACCCGTCTTTCCACCGGCACAGGCACGTGCTTCTGTCTGCAAAGAGTCTTATCGGCACATCAATGCTGGAGAGACCCATCCCTCTTGACACGGGGCTGCCCTACTGGGAGGGTCTTCGCACAAAGTAGTGACAACGGATGCATCACTACAGGGATGGGGGGCATTCCACGAAGGGTGAACGGCGTATGGTCAGACTCTACGAGTACAGCCCATATCAACATTCTCGAACTCTACACTGTTATTAGCCCTAAGGCACTTCTGTCCATTCCTACAGGGCCAACATGTCCTGGTCAGGGTGGACAATATGTCTACAGTGGCGTATATCAACCGCTAAGGAGGAACACGCTCCTGTCAACTTCACTCTCTGGCGAGAGCGATCTTGCTATGGAGCAGTGAACATCTGTCTCTCAGAGCAACACGTGCCAGGCAGACTGAACTCGGGTGCGGATTTACTGTCGCGGGGGAACTCCCTACCAGGGGAGTGGCGACTTCATCCCGAAGTCGTCGAGAAGGTGTGGGGACATTACGGCAGGGCTGCTGCCAATCTGTACGCATTGCAGGACAACGCGCACTGTAGCTTGTTATTCGTGATGAGATCACAACCCTCCTCTAGGCGTGCTTCTATACGCCTTCCCGCCAGTGGGTCTGATTCCCCCCCCGTACTCTGGACAGAGTGAGAGCAGTCTATCCTTCATCCTGATAGCCCCGCATTGGCCTGGGAAGCAATGGCTGGCGGAGATTGTACAGTACCTCTCCTGTACGTGCAACTATGGCGCCTCCCACAACGCAGGGATCTGCTATCCCAAGCACAGGGTGAAATATTCCACCCTCATCCCAAGCTGATGGCTCTCTGGGCCTGGCGCGTGAGAGGTCAACTTAAACTCGGTGGGCTTGCCTCCGAACGTGGTTGCCACAATTCAGAGTGCCATAGCTCCTTTTATGACATAAAGTGGAGGGTACTCGAGAGGTGGTGTGAGAGATGAGAGTTGGTCCCCTTTCAGTGTTCCATCCCTGCCGTTCTCTCCTTCCTACAGGAATTGCTCAACAAGGGCATGTGTGTGTCTCTTCACAGTCCGTGTTGTTCCATAAGGTGTAGTTTTTACTGCTTGCTTGAGTTACTTGATGTGGAATAGAGTTCCATGTAGTCATGGCTCTATGTAATACTGTGCATTTCCCAGAGTGTTCTGGACTTGGACTGTGAAGAGACCCCTGGTGGCATGTCTTGTGAGGTATACATGGGTGTCTGAGCTGTGTGCTAGTCGTTTGAAGTTGATGGGTCATTGATAACAAAACATTTTGATATAGCCAATCATTTTAATGTGTGTTTCACTGGTGAAGTGGACAAACTGAGAAGTGAAATTACAACATTTAACAGTGAACCATCATATTTGTGTATTGAAGATCTAATAATGGAAGAGAAGGATTTCTGTTTTGAATTTGGTCAAGTTTGTGTGGAAGAGGTGGAAAAACAATTGTTATGCATCAATAATGATAAGCCACCAGGTATAGACAACTTAGATGGTAAACTATTGGGAATTGCCACCCCTATTTGCCATGTTTTTAACCAAAGCCTAAAGGAGTGTTTGTGTGTGTGTCCGTCCACAGGCGTGGAAGGAAGCTAAAGTAATTCCACTACCTAAAAATAGCAAAGCACCCTTTGCTGGCTCTAACAGCCACCCAATCAGTTTGCTGCCTGTTCTTAGTAAACTGATGGAGGTAATTTTTTAACAAATACAATGCTATTTTTCAAAGAATAAGTTAACTACTGACTTTCAGCATGCATATAGGGAAGGGCACTCAACTTGTACTGCATTGACTCAGATGACTGATGATTGGCTAAAATAAATGAATAATGAGATGATAGTTGGAGCTGCTTCTCTAACATCAGATATGTACAGTTCGGTATCTCTCAGGGCAGTTGCCTTGGGCCGTTACTCTTGTCTATTTTTACAAATTATTTACCACAAATGATTTGCCAAGCTAAAATGATTATGTATGCTGATGTTTGCACTTTATACACATCAGCACCTACAGCCAGTGAGTTCACTGAGACTCTTAGCAAGGAGCTAGTCAGAATGGGTAATTGACAATAAACAGTTCTTAAATACATCTAAAAGCATTGTATTTGGTTCAAAGCATTCTCTTAGACCTGAACCTCAAATGGAGTTGTGCATAAAGGGTGTGACCATTTTGAACAAGTTGAAGAAGCTGAACTCCTAGGAGTAACATTGGATGGTCAGTTATCATGGTCAAGTCATATTGACAAAGTTGTTGTGAAGATGGGGAGGGGTATGTCTGTTATAAAAAATATGTTCTGCGTTTTTGACACAGATCAACTGTACTAGTTTTTCAGGCTCTGATCTTGTCTCATCTTGATTACTGTTCGTAATATGGTCAGGTGTAGCAAAGAAAGACCTAGCAAAGCTGCAGCTGGCTCAAAACAAAGCAGCATGCCTTGCCCTTAACTGCACACACAGAACTAACATCAACAACATGCATGATAGGGTTTCTAGGTTCAGGAGAAATCGACTACTTCTCTTCTAGTCTTTTTAAGAAACATTTGTGTGTTGAAAATACCTAACCACTTGTATAATCTATTTGTATACACTTAAAACAGACATACATACCCCATTAGACATGCCACGATGTGTTTCTTCACGATACCAAAAACAGATTTAATGTGTCGCTCAGTTACGAATGAAGTCATCGTGGAATGCTCTGCCACCAGAGGTTACTCTGGCAAAAAACAAGTTTAGCTTTAAAAAAAGTATACAAAAACATTATCACAGTGCCTCTCCTTTCTAAAGATCTAATTTAACTGTACTGTATATAAGAATATGTATATATGAATGGTGTGTAAATAGCATTTTTGTTGTCTGTCTTTCCAATAACTTTTTTTTTCAATGATACTTTTTTAAATGTAATATCTTATTATGTTCTTGTCTAACTGTTCTGTACTTTGTCATGTATTTGTACATTTTATGTGGACCCCAGGAAGAGTAGCTGCTGCATGTTCAGTAAATAATGGGATCCTAATAAACTAAAATGAAAATGCTATTTCCATTAAGTATGCTTTTCAGTCCAGAACTAGGCTTAATCTGTTTCTTGGAAACAGTCCCTAAATGTTGACTTTCTTCCAGCTGCTGTGCTGTGGGCAGACTTACGCAGAGAGAACCATGATTCTGCTGACTCCATCCTCTGGTAAGTGCTTGTTTCTGGGTGCCCCTGGGCAAACATGCATGACAAGGTTTTGATGATCTATGTCAACACTAGAGCCCCTGGTAAGAATCATGCAAAACTTGTTTCAGAAAATGTAAATCCTGTTTTATAAGTGTAGTGATAAAGTACTGTTGTAAGATATACAGTATTTGAGGGTAGATACAGTAGATGGAAATAGTCAACCCCAAAGGGTCAAGGCAAAGACAGACACAAGCATGTGAAGAGCCGTGTTGAGGAAAACCTGTGTTGAGGACAGCTATGAGCCACTAGGTATAATGACGATAATAATAATAATAATAATAATAATAATAATGAGGTGTTTAGGTGCTGTAGTTAACATGGATGTGAGTGTAGTTTTTTCACATCTGAGATCAGGTTTTTCCCTTATACTTACTTGTACTAGCTTAGAGTTATAGCAAGTTGTCAACTTTGAAATGATATAGTGGATAATACATATTGTTACTCATCAACATTAAATACAGTGGGGAAAAAAAGTATTTAGTCAGCCACCAATTGTGCAAGTTCTCCCACTTAAAAAGATGAGAGAGGCCTGTAATTTTCATCATATGTACACGTCAACTATGACAGACAAAATGAGAAAAAAAAATCCAGAAAATCACATTGTAGGATTTTTAATGAATTTATTTGCAAATTATGGTGGAAAATAAGTATTTGGTCAATAACAAAAGTTTCTCAATACTTTGTTATATACCCTTTGTTGGCAATGACACAGGTCAAACGTTTTCTGTAAGTCTTCACAAGGTTTTCACACACTGTTGCTGGTATTTTGGCCCATTCCTCCATGCAGATCTCCTCTAGAGCAGTGATGTTTTGGGGCTGTCGCTGGGCAACACAGACTTTCAACTCCCTCCAAAGATTTTCTATGGGGTTGAGATCAGGAGACTGGCTAGGCCACTCCAGGACCTTGAAATGCTTCTTCACGAAGCCACTCCTTCATTGCCCGGGCGGTGTGTTTGGGATCATTGTCATGGTGAAAGACCCAGCCACGTTTCATCTTCAATGCCCTTGCTGATGGAAGGAGGTTTTCACTCAAAATCTCACGATACATGGCCCCATTCATTCGTTCCTTTACACGGATCAGTCGTCCTGGTCCCTTTGCAGAAAAACAGCCCCAAAGCATGATGTTTCCACCCCCATACTTCACAGTAGGTATGGTGTTCTTTGGATGCAACTCAGCATTCTTTGTCCTCCAAACACGACGAGTTGAGTTTTTACCAAAAAAGTTCTATTTTGGTTTCATCTGACCATATGACATTCTCCCAATCCTCTTCTGGATCATCCAAATGCACTCTAGCAAACTTCAGACAGGCCTGGACATTTACTGGCTTAAGCAGGCGGACACGTCTTGCACTGCAGGATTTGAGTCCCTGGCGGCGTAGTGTGTTACTGATGGTAGGCTTTGTTACTTTGGTCCCAGCTCTCTGCAGGTCATTCACTAGGTCCCCCCGTGTGGTTCTTGGATTTTTGCTCACCGTTCTTGTGATCATTTTGACCCTACGGGGTGAGATCTTGCGTGGAGCCCCAGATCGAGGGAGATTATCAGTGGTCTTGTATGTCTTCCATTTCCTAATAATTGCTCCCACAGTTGATTTCTTCAAACCAAGCTGCTTACCTATTGCAGATTCAGTCTTCCCAGCCTGGTGCAGGTCTACAATTTTGTTTCTGGTGTCCTTTGTCAGCTCTTTGGTCTTGGCCATAGTGGAGTTTGGAGTGTGACTGTTTGAGGTTGTGGACAGGTGTCTTTTATACTGATAACAAGTTCAAACAGATGCCATTAATACAGGTAGCGAGTGGAGGACAGAGGGCCTCTTAAAGAAGAAGTTACAGGTCTGTGAGAGCCAGAAATCTTGCTTCTTTGTAGGTGACCAAATACTTATTTTCCACCATAATTTGCAAATAAATTCATAAAAAATCCTACAATGTGATTTTCAGGATTTTTTTTTCTCAATTTGTCTTTCATAGTTGACGTGTACCTATGATGAAAATTACAGGCCTCTCTCATCTTTTTAAGTGGGAGAACTTGCACAAATAGTGGCTGACTAAATACTTTTTTGCCCCACTGTATATAATTAAATGTTAATACAGGTTGTATGTGATTATGTAGATTGTAATTGAATGCTACAGCAATATCCTTTTTATTTTTTATTTTCTTGATGTACTGTAGCACCTTTTTTTTCGAAGAGTGTAGGATCAGGTCCCCCCCTTTCTTATTCATTATAATCTAAAAGGCAAAACTGGTCCTAGATCAGCACTTCTACTCAGAGACACTGAATATGGGCCCAGAAATACTAACTTAAAAGTGTGAATGTGTCTAGCTCTGGCTTGATACTTGGATGGTATTTATCAGTGGTGAGACAGTATTGACTGTCTGGATTAGGGATCAGACCTGGTGTATCCTTTCTTGTGAAACACAAGATGGCTATTTTTCTTTTTCCGGTAGAGTAAGAAGTGTATTTCTGTCCTAACTGGGTTACTATTTCAATATTTTCAAGTATTTGTTGACATTCTAGGCTAAACAGACAAAGCTTAGTGGAAGTTACTGTAAATATAACTGCTTATTGATTCGGCATAGTTTACCATTTTGGGTTTTCTGGTTAGGTTGTAGAAAGCCAGGTAATGTAAAATGTAAATCGGAAATGAGAAGCATGCTTGTCAAGTGAACTTAACTTCTTCTAAGAAGTTGTTGTTGGCTTGTGCTGTGTCTCATACACTGTTTTCTTTCAGATGAAGAGTCTGTTGAACTCGACTGGCTTTGGAATCACACGAAGTTCTGTGTGCAAAACAGAATAGTAGGAACATGACTTTAACCCCTTTTCATGTACAGACGTTAGTTTGTTAGACTATTTTAGTTTTTTTTTTAAAGTTGCTATGGTAACCTTTTTATTTATGTTTATTTTATTTAGTGGTATGTGGGTCTTTGTCTGCGAAGACACCCTCTTTGCTATTTCTGTGTGAAATCTAAACTCACTAGTGGAGCCACAGACAATCAAGAAAAAAGATCCCTTTGTTTGCCTTAATTAAAAACCCTCACAGCATTGCAAGGAACAAAAACAGCTCTGGCCATAGTGAAGCAGCTTGCATCATTAGACCTTCCAGCTTGCTAAGTAAGATGACCTATACATGATGCCTTTCAATATGTTTAAAGATTCTGTCATTATTAATTAAATGAAAGTCAAATTAAATTGCCCTTACATTATTTGATTACTTTAATAACTGTAATGGAATTACTCAGTATTATACAGTTACTTCTGATAGGAACGTTGTGATATAACAGTACTTGGTTTCCAAATAACAAATGTATAAGGAAACTGTATTTGCAAGTAATTACCATGACATTTCCACAAACTATGACAAAGACAGAAAACAGGCAAACTGTTAAATATTGATGCTTTTTAATGGCTACCCATCCATGTGAAAGTTGCTGCCATGTGTTTGTCATTGTTCCAGGTCACTGGTTTTGCCAGTCAACCAGCTTAATGAATCAACAGCCCTGTAGAGTCAATATCTCAGGGTTGCACTATAGTACTATGTGTGGAGGATAGTCCATTACTATAGTACTATGTGTGGAGGATAGTCCATTACTATAGTACTATGTGTGGACAGTCCATTACTAAATCATAGTACAATGTATGCACAGTCCCTTACTCCCTCCCCACCAGTCTCTCTCTGCTATAAATGTACTATATATTTGCAAAATAAGTATTTAATGCGTCAATATGACTGACAATATTGACACTATCAAATGGTGTTTACTGTACATACTGAGCCAGCCCCCTCATTTGAATGTTTTATTCTGAAAAGTGGATTAGTCTATCGAATGGTGGGTCTCCAATAAACGTACATACTACTTGGTAAGTGCTACTACTTTTTATTAGCTACATTAATCAATTTTGTATAGGTTTGTAAATAATGTAGAATTTGTATATTAAAAAGGAAGTTTCTTTGCAAATATTCATTCTTTGATAACAAAATACATGATTTAATATTGCGTAACAGTATTATATTGTGTAATTTTTGAAGCACAATCTAAACCACTTGGGAATTTTATTTAGGTTCTCCCATATACTCAAAATCTGCTGGTTACAAGTACTACTGTAGGTTGAATACTGTAGGGTTGGTGCATGGGGCTTTACTGTTGCCCTTTAATTTTCACTCATATTTTTTTCTCCATATCTTGGTACAGCTGCTGATTGCTGTCCTGGTCTTGAAGAGGGGCCACATAAGTAGCAAGTCAATAAGCCAAATGAGCCAAACAAGTTAAAGCTGATCATTTGCAAAAAAAATGGTTATACCAATGATTGTTTCGCGTGTTTGGTTTGTTTGAGATATCCGTTTAAACAGGATGGCACTTTTGACATACTGTACACTAGTTTAAGTATGGCCGTCAGATATGATATGGTCCTATCATATCTGTAGTGTTTTAGCTACAATCCTCTTCAGAGCAGCTAAGTGAACCTAAAATACACCACCAGCTAATAGCAATCACTGTCCTCACTGTTCTCAGGTTTCTTCCAGCACACCAATAAGCTTTTTCTGAGCGAGCAGGCCACTGGTGTCCAGCTCAAGGAGTTTGTACGCAAAAATGCAGCCAATGCTCTGTCTATGGCCAACATGCTTATGGGCATGGCCTCCATTCTCTGCAGCCTGAACGGGTGAGTGAACACACATTTCAGTATCTGATTTTCTTTAAGAAACTATAGTATAGCTTAAATGGATATAATGTTTCTACTGCTAAATGGATTTGTAAATGGCAGAATTATGTCATAATAGCTCATCTGTGTTGAGGCATATTGTTCTCAAAACAAGTTTGAATGTTGTATTAACAGTTGACACAAATGCGTGTCCTGCCAAAAAAGCTGAGCTGTTGAGGGAAGACCAAGATTAATACAAGCAGCTTATCAAGGTCAGGTCATCTGGCCTTCAGCTCTAAAACATTATACAGCACACTTCAAACACCACCCTTGAAGCGTTATTGAAGTTAAATAATATACACTCGGTGGCCAGTTTTAGGTATACCTATCTAGTACCGGGTCAGACCCCCCTGTGCCTCCAGAACAGCTTGAATTCTTCGGGGCATAGATTCTACAAGGTGTGGCATTCAAACATTGCTCAATTATCAAGGGACCTAACGTGTTCCAGAAAAGAATTCCCCACACCATTACACCACTGCCACCAACCTGTACCATTGTCACCAGGCAGGATGGGGCCATGGACTCATGCTGCGTACGCCAAATACTGACTCTGCCATCAGCATGACGCAACAGGAACCGGGATTCGTTGGACCAGGCAATGTTTTTCCACTCCTCAATTGTCCAGTGTTGGTGATCGCTTGCCCACTGGAGCCACTTCTTCTTGTTTTTAGCTGAGACGAGGGGAACCTGGTGTGGTCATCTGATGCAAAAGCCCATTCGTGACAAGGACCAACGAGTTGTGCGTTCCGAGATGCCGTTCTGCTCACCACTGTTGTATTGCGCTGTTATTTGCCTGTTTGTGGCCCGCCTGTTAGCTTGCACGATTCTTGCCATTCTCTTTCTCCCTCTCATCAACGAAACTGCCACTGATGTTTTTTTGTTTATCGCACCATTCTCGGTAAACCTTAGACCAGGGGTCTCCAACCTTTTCTAGCATGCGAGCTACTTTTCAAAAATGAAACGTCACGAGCTACACATTTTTGCTTTCAAATGGGCACATTCTTCTCTCCCCTGCAACTCTTCCCCGGGTTCTCTTGCACACTATTTTCTGTCAATATACCTGGTAAAATAATGGTTAATAAACTACTCTAAGGGGGCACTATAAAACCTAAAAAAAATATTTATCCCAAATTATGTTTTATATTTTCCCAAATTATGTTCTCAGTTAACTTTTTTGTGGTTTTAGACTTTTTGATTTTCACTCTCAAAATGATTATATATTTCTTTGGTAATTCCTCTTTTAATTGTGCATCTCGCTCTTTAATTGTGCATCTAGCGAGTGAGGAATGTGCACTTTCTTTTGTAACAGTATTTTTATTGGAATTTCACAATTTTCTCTCATATTAAGAGATACAATAACAAATATAAAATAAGAATAACAAAGATGTTTATATACAGTGGGGAGAACAAGTATTTGATACACTGCCGATTTTGCAGGTTTTCCTACTTACAAAGCATGTAGAGGTCTGTAATTATTATCATAGGTACACTTCAACTGTGAGAGACAGAATCTAAAATCCAGAAAATCACATTCTATGATTTTTAAGTAATTCATTTGCAATTTATTGCATGAAATAAGTATTTGATACATCAGAAAAGCAGAACATAATATTTGGTACAGAAACCTTTGTTTGCAATTAGAGAGATCATACGTTTCCTGTACGTTTCCTGTTTGCAGAGATCATACGTTTCCTGTAGGTCTTGGACCAGGTTTGCACACACTGCAACAGGGATTTTGGCCCACTCCTCCATACAGACCTTCTCCAGATCCTTCAGGTTTCAGGGCTGTCGCTGGGCAATACGGACTTTCAGATCCCTCCAAAGATTTTCTATTGGGTTCAGGTCTGGAGACTGGCTAGGCCACTCCAGGACCTTGAGATGCTTCTTACGGAGCCACACCTTAGTTGCCCTGGCTGTGTGTTTCGGGTCGTTGTCATGCTGGAAGACCCAGCCACAACCCATCTTCAATGCTCTTACTGAGGGAAGGAGGTTGTTGGCCAAGATCTCGCGATACATGGCCCCATCCATCCTCCCCTCAATACGGTGCAGTCGTCCTGTCCCGTTTGCAGAAAAGCATCCCCAAAGAATGATGTTTCCACGTCCATGCTTCACGGTTGGGATGGTGTTCTTGGGGTTGTACTCATCCTTCTTCTTCCTCCAAACACAGCGAGTGGAGTTTAGACCAAAAAGCTCTATTTTTGTTTCATCAGACCACATGACCTTCTCCCATTCCTCCTCTGAATCATCCAGATGGTCATTGGCAAACTTCAGACGGGCCTGGACATGCGCTGGCTTGAGCAGGGGGACCTTGCGTGCCGTGCAGGATTTTAATCCGTGACGGCGTAGTGTGTTACTAATGGTTTTCTTTGAGACTGTGGTCCCAGCTCTCTTCAGGTCATTGACCAGGTCCTGCCGTGTAGTTCTGGGCTGATCCCTCACCTTCCTCATGATAATTGATGCCCCAGGAGATGAGATCTTGCATGGAGCCACAGACCGAGGGTGATTGACCGTCATCTTGAACTTTTTCCATTTTCTTATAATTGCGCCAACAGTTGTTGCCTTCTCACCAAGCTGCTTGCCTATTGTCCTGTAGCCCATCCCAGCCTTGTGCAGGTCTACAATTTTATCCCTGATGTCCTTACACATCTCTCTGGTCTTGGCCATTGTGGAGAGGTTGGAGTGTGTGGACAGGTGTCTTTTATACAGGCAACAAGTTCAAACAGGTGCAGTTAATACAGGTAATGAGTGGAGAACAGGAGGGCTTCTTAAAGAAAAACTAACAGGTCTGTGAGAGCTGGAATTCTTACTGGTTGGTAGGTGATCAAATACTTATGTCATGCAATAAAATGCAAATTAATTACTTAAAAATCATACAATGTGATATTCTGGATTTTTGACCTCTACATGCTTTGTAAGTAGGAAAACCTGCAAAATCGGCAGTGTATCAAATACTTGTTCTCCCCATTGTGTGTGTGTGTGTATATACAGTGGGGAAAAAAAGTATTTAGTCAGCCACCAATTGTGCAAGTTCTCCCACTTAAAAAGATGAGAGAGGCCTGTAATTTTCATCAGTGGTACACGTCAACTATGACAGACAAATTGAGAAAAGAAATCCAGAAAATCACATTGTAGGATTTTTTATGAATTTATTTGCAAATTATGGTGGAAAATAAGTATTTGGTCACCTACAAACAAGCAAGATTTCTGGCTCTCACAGACCTGTCACTTCTTCTTTAAGAGGCTCCTCTGTCCTCCACTCGTTACCTGTATTAATGGCACCTGTTTGAACTTGTTATCAGTATAAAAGACACCTGTCCACAACCTCAAACAGTCACACTCCAAACTCCACTATGGCCAAGACCAAAGAGCTGTCAAAGGACACCAGAAACCAAATTGTAGACCTGCACCAGGCTGGGAAGACTGAATCTGCAATAGGTAAGCAGCTTGGTTTGAAGAAATCAACTGTGGGAGCAATTATTAGGAAATGGAAGACATACAAGACCACTGATAATCTCCCTCGATCTGGGGGCTCCACGCAAGATCTCACCCCGTGGGGTCAAAATGATCACAAGAACGGTGAGCAAAAATCCCAGAACCACACGGGGGACCTAGTGAATGACCTGCAGAGAGCTGGGACCAAAGTAACAAAGCCTACCATCAGTAACACACTACGCCGCCAGGGACTCAAATCCTGCAGTCCCAGACGTGTCCCCCTGCTTAAGCCAGTACATGTCCAGGCCCATCTGAAGTTTGCTAGAGTGCATTTGGATGATCCAGAAGAGGATTGGGAGAATGTCATATGGTCAGATGAAACCAAAATAGAACTTTTTGGTAAAAACTCAACTCGTCGTGTTTGGAGGACAAAGAATGCTGAGTTGCATCCAAAGAACACCATACCTACTGTGAAGCATGGGGGTGGAAACATCATGCTTTGGGGCTGTTTTTCTGCAAAGGGACCAGGACGACTGATCCGTGTAAAGGAAAGAATGAATGGGGCCATGTATCGTGAGATTTTGAGTGAAAACCTCCTTCCATCAGCAAGGGCATTGAAGATGAAATGTGGCTGGGTCTTTCAGCATGACAATGATCCCAAACACACCGCCGGGCTAACGAAGGAGTGGCTTCGTAAGAAGCATTTCAAGGTCCTGGAGTGGCCTAGCCAGTCTCCAGATCTCAACCCCATAGAAAATCTTTGGAGGGAGTTGAAAGTCCGTGTTGCCCAGCGACAGCCCCAAAACATCACTGCTCTAGAGGAGATCTGCATGGAGGAATGGGCCAAAATACCAGCAACAGTGTGTGAAAACATTGTGAAGACTTACAGAAAACGTTTGACCTGTGTCATTGCCAACAAAGGGTATATAACAAAGTATTGAGAAACTTTTGTTATTGACCAAATACTTGTTTTCCACCATAATTTGCAAATAAATTCATTAAAAAATCCTACAATGTGATTTTCTGGATTTTTTTCCCTCATTTTGTCTGTCATAGTTGACGTGTACCTATGATGAAAATTACAGGCCTCTCTCATCTTTTTAAGTGGGAGAACTTGCACAATTGGTGGCTGACTAAATACTTTTTTTCCCCACTGTATATATATATATATATATATATATATATATATATATATATACATACATACACACACATACAATTAAACGAACATACAGACAGAAATTAAACACAAAAGCTCAGTTTAAATAAAGGAATTAGGTCCAACACATGGAACGTACAGTGTAATCCTGAGACAAGTAAACAATCACCATTCTAAGAAAAATCCTTGCAGCATAATAGCTGATAAATCAGGTTCTAGGTCATTTAAATAAGGTTCCCTTACTTTGTAGAACTGATCAGTTTTAGAATGTAATGTCAGATATTCCAATGGCACCCATTCAAATAGTATCTTATGCCAATCTTTAATAGACGGGACCTTGTCACTAATCCACTGTAAGATGATGTTTTTCCTCGTTGCGAAGGTAAGGATGTTGTGAAGCCTCCTCTTACCCACAGAAGTAACATGCCTACTAGGGAGACCTAACAGCAAAGAAACTTGATCCAATTCTAGGTCGCCCCTAGGATTTTTTCAATTTCTTGAAGAACATTAGACCAGTATCTTTGTAATTTGGAACAAGACCATAAACAATGTGTTAGGGTGCCTGTATCAATTTTACATTTAAGACACTGAGGAGAGGAGGAGGAGGACGGACAAAAAGCATGTCTGCGATTTGGGGATATATGCAATCTGTGTATTATTCTTAATTGGATTGCTCTAGGACGAGTACAGATAGATATTGTTTTTGCATATCTCCAAATGTCCTCCCACATCACCTCATCAATAGTAACAGACAACTATTTATCCCACAGTCGCTTCACCCTCTGTGTGTCAACAATAGAAAATGACCTTAAAGCATCATAAAACAAACTTAGACATTTTCCTTTGTGAAAGAAAAAGCATTCTTTCAATGACAGACACATCAGGGTTGCCAATCAAGGTGGTGCTCTTCAAAATATAGTGTCTTACTTGTAGAAAGTGGAAAAAGTCCTGCTTTGGGAGTCAATATTTCTCAACCATCTGCTCAAATGACAATAAAATCTTATCAGCAAATAAATCATTTAGTCTGCATATGCCCTTATTAAGCCAAATGAAAAAAAGCTGGGTTGTTAAGAATTGGGGTAAGAGCAGGGGTTAGTTTGGACCTTCCCAAAAAATGTTGAACTGACCTCCATCCTTTGAGTGTGTTAAGTGTAATGGAATTATTGCAGTGATCTTTTACAGACTTGAAACTTCTGAAAAATAAAAGATCCTGCAAGGGGTATTTTGAAAAAGAAGTCTCAATGTCTAACCAAATAGAGGAGTCATCATTTGTGATCCAGTCAGAAATATAAAATAAGTGGGCACACCACTAATAAAACCTAATATTGGGCAGATCCAAGACGCCCATAGAACCTGGCAGCTGCAATATTGCCATCTTAAGCCTTAGCTAGCATTTACTCCGTATGAACGAACTAAACCAGCCATTTAAATATTTTATTACCTTATTGGAAAGTAAGACTGGGATCATTTGGATTGGGTAAAGTAGTATAGGTCAAATGTAAATGTTCAAGAGGGATATTCTACCTAACCATGATATCGGAAGAGTTCCAGCTCTCCAGATCCTGTCTTATTGTATTAAACAAGGGAACAAAATTGGCTTTGTACATTTGCTGGAATTTAGGAGTTAGGAATATACCCAGATACATAAACCCCGAGGGAGATCATTTAAAAGGAAAGGGGGGAGAGGTAGTAGGTACAGAGCTAAGACTACCAAGTGGCATACCCGCTGATTTAGTTCAATTTATCTTGTAGCCTGAGAATTCACTGAATAATTCAATAATATTAACAAGAGATGTAATTGAAATCTCGGGGCTAGAGATGAATATCAGAACATCATCAGCATACAAGCATATTTTATGATGAACATCACCAATGAGTAGACCCTGTATAGCAGGCGTTACTCTGATGGCCTCGGCCAGTGGTTCCATAGTGAGTGCAAATAGGAGAGGGGACAAAGGACAGCCCTGCCTGGTACCTCTGTGTGTGGAGAAGCTATTTGACCTTAGCCCATTAGTAAGGACAGCAGCCTGAGGGTCATCATATAAAACCTTAACCCATTTTATAAAGTTGTCCCCTAGACCAAATTTAGTCAGAGCAAAGAATAGGTAGGACCCCTCCAGGTCAAATGTATTCTCAGCATCTAGGGAGAGCACAAGACCATCCATAGCACTTTGTTGATAGGTTTGAATAACATTAAGAAGCCACCTGACATTGTTACATGACTTACGGCCCTTAATGAAGCCAGTTTGGTCCCCTTTCACAATTAGTGGCAATAAGTCCTCTAGTCGTGTGGCTAGGATTTTAGAAAGCAATTTTCTATCCACATTCAGACGGGCAATGGGTCTGTACGAAGAACAAGACTCTGGGCATTTTCCCTTTTTGAGAATAAGTGATATGTTGGCTTCCCTCAGCGTTTGAGGGAGGTGGTCATTTGAAAATGAGTAGTTAAACATATCAAGCAATGGCTCAAGGATAAGGCCATGGAACTCCTTATAGAACTCACTACAAAACCCGTCTGGTCCTGGGGCCCTACTATTTTGAAGACTCTTAATTGCAAGCATCTCTTCTAGGGGCATTAAGGAGAGACCTCTGTTCTTCGGAAATAGTAGGGAGCGCAATCAAAGTCCTCCATTAGTTTGGGTGCATCATTTGTCAGTTCTGAGGCATAAAGATTTGCATAACATTCCTTAATTTATCTATTTATTTTCAAATAAATGGTTGCTATCAGAATCAGTAATAGTAGCAATTGACTGGGAGTCAGCTCTCTTTTTAGCTAGGTACGCCAAATATTTTCCTGGTTTATCGCGATGTTCATAAAGCTTTTGCCTGACAAATCTCATTTTCTTTTCAGCGTCCTGTGTTAGGAGAGAGTCCAACATTGATCTAAGGACTGATATTTCCTTTAATAGGGCAGGAGTGGGAATTTTAATGTAGTCCTTCTCTTTAGTTCCTAATTCACCCTCTAACGTTTATTGCTTTTCGCATTTTTTCCGCCTCTTAGGGGCTGAGTATGACGTAATCAGACCCCTGGTGTACGCTTTACAGGTTTCCCAAATGAGTGAGGGGTTATATGTTGATTGAGAGTTAATAGAGAAAAATGCTTTAAACTCTGTAATAAAATATGACATAAATGTATGGTCTTTAAGAATGGTTGTATTCAATCTCCAATGTCTTGATGGATTGAGTGCCACTTTGAGTTTTATGTCCAGGATCACCTCAGCATGATCAGATATGACTATGCTTCCTATATTAGCAGATACGACAGACTGCAAAGACGTCCTGGGCATAAAAAAGTAATCTATTCTAGTCTGACATCCATGAGGTGCAGAGAAAAAGGTGAACTCTCTGTTGGAGGGATGAAAGGTTCTCCAAACATCAGCATACCCCAGATCATCACAAATAGCTTTAAGCGACCTAGCTTGAGGAGAGGGTGAAGCTATGCCGCTGGGAAACTTGTAAATAAGGGGGTTCAACAAACAATTAAAATCTCCTCCAACCACTGCAGTGTCTGAGTTTAATTCTGAGAAGTCTAGAAATACCTTAGTGAGTAAATCAGGGGGGTGGGCAGGGGGACAGTAAATATTCATTATGGAAATGTTCTGCCCTTGTAAAGTACCTTTTAATTTTAACAAAACGACCAAATTTATCTTTCACACAATTCAACACCTTAAGTGGTATGTTCTTTTTCACAATAATTGCCACACCTCTACTTCTGGATGTAAATGATGAGAAAAACACTTGACCAAACCCCCCTTGTTGCAATTTCAGATGCTCCTTATCATCCAAATGAGTTTCTTGCAACAGAGCAATATCAATATTTTATTTTTTCAAAAAATATAGTACCTTTTAATGGGGTTATGGCTCCCTCTAACGTTCCATGTACATAAACGCAGTCTGTTACCTGCCATTGCATTTTGACCAACCAATATGCAGACTGAATCCTACTGTAAAGATAGGGTGGTACCTTATTTACATAAGGGTTGTGGGTTCGTTTCCCACGGGGGGCCAGTATAAAAATATATGCACTCACTAACTGTAAGTCGCTCTGGATAAGAGCGTCTGCTAAAATGTCATGTTGAACTCTCCCCATTCTCACCGAGCGTAAACAAACTATATGAACCCTGAACCCGAACTATACTACAGCCGAAAAATAAATATGTAAAGATCCAAAGGGGGGTTTTCCCGCTAGCTAACATGCAGGGGATTTCAACTCTCCAATGTAGACTCTTAAGTCTGCATAACCACTCTATAGCCTCATCCTTTATATATTGGCTTGCAAAAGTATTCACCCCCCTTGGCATTTTTCCTATTTTGTTGCCTTACAACCTGGAATTAAAATAGATTTTTTGGGGGGTTTGTATCATTTGATTTACACAACATGCCTACGACTTTGAAGATGCAAAATATTTTTTATTATGAAACAAACAAGAACTTGAGCGTGCATAACTATTCACCCCCCCGCTCCTTCAAGTTGGATGGGATCCGCTGGTGTACAGCAATCTTTAAGTCATACCACAGATTCTCAATTGGATTGAGGTCTGGGCTTTGACTAGGCCATTCCAAGACATTACAATGTTTCCCCTTTAGCAGTATGCTTAGGGTCATTGTCCTGCTGGAAGGTGAACCTCTGTCCCAGTCTCAAATCTCTGGAAGACTGAAACAGGTTTCCCTCAAGAATTTCCCTGTATTTAGCGCCATTCCATCATTTCTTCAATTCTGACCAGTTTCCCAGTACCTGCTGATAAAAAAACATTTGTTTTGGGATGGTGTTCTTAGGGTGATGAGAGGTGTTGGGTTTGCACCAGACATAGCGTTTTCATTGATGGCCAAAAAGCTCAATTTTAGTCTCATCTGACCAGAGTACCTTCTTCCATATGTTTGAGGAGTCTCCCACATGCCTTTTGGTGAACACCAAACGTGTTTGCTTATTATTTTCTTTAAGCAATGGCTTTTTTCTGGCCACTCTTCCGTAAAGCCCAGCTCTGTGGAGTGTACGGCTTAAAGTGGTCCTATGGACAGATACTCCAATCTCCGCTGTGGAGCTTTGCAGCTCCTTCAGGGTTATCTTTGGTCTCTTTGTTGCCTCTGATTAATGCCCTCATTGCCTGGTCCGTGAGTTTTGGTGGGTGGCCCTCTCTTGGCAGGTTTGTTGTGGTGCCATATTCTTTCCATTTTTTAAATAATGGATTTGATGGTGCTCCGTGGGATGTTCAAAGTTTCTGATATTTTTTTATAACCCAACCCTGAGCTGTACTTCTCCACAACTTTGTCCCTGACCTGTTTGTAGAGCTCCTTGGTCTTCATGGTACCGCTTGCTTGGTGGTTCCCCTTGTTACTGGGGCCTTTCAGAACAGGTGTGTGTGTGTATATATACTGAGATCATGTGACAGATCATGTGACACTTAGATTGCACACAGGTCGACTTTATTTAACTAATTATGTGACTTCTGAAGGTAATTGGATGCACCAGATCTTATTTAGGGGCTTCATAGCAAAGGGGGTGAATACATATGCACGCACCACTTTTCCGTTATTTATTTTTTAGAATTCTTTGAAACAAGTTATTTGTTTAATTTCACTTCACCAATTTTGACTATTTTGTGTATGTCCATTACATGAAATCCAAATAAAAATATATTTAAATTACAGGTTGTAATGCAACAAAATAGGGAAAATGCCAAGGGGGATGAATACTTTTGCAAGGCACTGTATATATATAAATCAATAAAAGAAGATTGAGGCTCTTCCAAGTAAAACCAAACATGGGCACCAATATAGATTCACACAGATCTCAGTCTGAGCTATGGTGGCAGTTACTTTAGCAAGGAAAATTATTTGTAAAAAAATATTACTGAACATCACTGCTTCATGATCAGATTTGAATAAAAAAGTTATCCAATGCTGCAAAAGCGCAGCGTAAAGTTATTTACCCTAGAGAGTCAATAAACGCAGCAGCCTCTTCAGGTGTGTAGAGCTTCTTAGGTGAACCGTTGACCATAATCTTCAATATGGCCGGGTACAGCATGCGTAATCCATCTTCATTCTCTTGAGTCGAACATTCACCACCTCAAACGCCTTGCGTCTTCGTACAACCGCCATGGAGTAATCATTGAAGAATGAGATCCTTGGACCTTGACGTTGAATACCGCCAGATCCGATGCGTCTGGCCACATCCATGACGCGCTGCTTGTCGGTGAAGTTGTGGAACTTTATAACCACTGACGTGGGAGCTGGTTGGGACCGGGTATCAGTGCTTGAGAGCGATGGGCTCTATCCAGCTTCACACGTCCAGCCTTAGTATCTATTTGTAGGTAGCCAGGAATCTATTCTTCAAAGAATTTAACTGAACGTGTCCCTTCAGTATTTTCCGGGAGTTCCACCACACGGATATTGCATCTGCGTCCTCGATTATCCAAGTCATCAATGTGGTCTGCCATTTCGTGCACCAGTCTCTCAAGTGCCTTTATCTTAGTGTCCATTGATTTAGTTGAAGTTTCCACAGTAGCAATTCTTCCTTCTGCTTCATCAACACGCTTGACAACCTTCTGTAGTTAAGCTGAATGGCCTGCTATTGCTTCCAAGACCGTTCCTATCTTGACATCAATCACTTTAGTAATGTTATCAGTCATCCTTTGAATCACCTGGTCCATTGTATCTTAATCCGCAATGGCATTAGCTTCGCTAACATTAGTAAGTGCCTCCTACACATCTACAGGGGTGGTGGTTTTGGTTGAGTTCTTAGCAGTTCTATTGGGCATGTTGTCGGACACTTTGGAGAAATAGCCGTCAAGACACATTCTATCACTTTTTCAAGCTAGAAAATGAATATAAAGAGAGAAATTAACGAATGCCACGGGAGCTTGCTGAAACACGGTGTTCTCTCTACAGCGCCATTTTGTCCCCCCCCCCGTAATGTGCACTTTTAATGTGCCGGTCTAGCGGCGTTCTGTACTGCTGCTGCTCATTTCATGGAAAAGTTTGCAAATAATAGGTACAAATGATATATTGTACTTACTCATGATATACTTCTGCCAAGTAAGCCTACTTTGCAGTTAACATTTAATTGAGAAGGTTTTGGGGAAAGTATTTCTGTCAACCCACGAGACGGTTATCACTTCAACTGGCTACACACGGAGTGATAGACAAACGTGCACACCACACAGACAGACCGGGGCTATATTGCTGGAAATTAATTGGCAGTTATTGTGTTAGGTTTGGCTTTTTAAGCCAATAGTGGCTAACCAGGGGTGGGATAATGTAAATATTGCGTTGATTAGATAGTAGCTGTGAGATTTGTTTATCACAGTTTGCGGTGGAACACGTGCAAATTACATGTATTTTAAGAATTGTTTTGTGAGCTACTCATAGGTGGGCTGGGCTGTGAACAACTACTGGTAGCTCGAGATCAACCTGTTGGAGACCCCTGGTCATAAACTTGGACCTGTCTAGGTCTTACTGCCATTATTATACGATCAACCTGTTGGAGACCCCTGGTCATAAACCTGGACCTGTCTTGGTCTTACTGCCATTATTATACGATCAACCTGTTGGAGACCCCTGCCTTAGACACTGTCGTGCGTGAAAAACCCAGGAGGCCAGCCGTTTCTGAGATACTGGAATCTGCGTGCCTGGCACTGACGATCATACCACGCTCAGTCGCATAGGTTACTCGTTTTGCCCATTCTAATGTTCAATCAAACAGTAACTGAATGCCTCAATATCTGCCTGCTTTATGTAGCAAGCCACAGCCACTTGACTCACTGTCTTTAGGAGCGAACCATTTTCGTGAACTGGCCAGTGAGTGTATATGAAATGTATATGGCATGACAAGCCCTAAGTAAGTAGCTAAGTAAGTAGAAGATACAGTATATCTTTTGCCAACAAAGCAGCCCTCGTGGTGTGCGACATTGTCCTAAGTAAGTCCTGTGGTAACAAACAAGTAATGCATAGGTTATAACTGTGTAATTACAGTTTTATCATGTAATGTCTTAGTAAGTACCTAGTGATTTCTATATTGTAAAATAAGATGCTACCCAACATTTGACCCTCATTTTTCAGCCACCAACATGCTGCCTGCTGGCTGGTCCTGATTGGCTACCTGCTGGATTTGGCAGACGGGGCAGTTGCCAGGCGACTGGATGCATGCTCTGCACTAGGTGAGTTGAGTGGTGTCCATTACCTCTGGCAAGGGCTAAACTTCGACTGAGACACTGATGATGCACTAGCCTGAAACATGTTAGTTGTGAAAATGACTATGAGAGGGCAAGACCACACAAACATCTGGAACCAGGCTAGTGATGCACACAGCCCAGCCCTCTACTACAGGCACTGGTCATTATAGCTGATGGATCAAATGGCCTAAAAGGCAACAGTTACTCCTTAAAAGACAGAAAAAGGAGGCATGTATAATGCAGAGAAGATAATTTACTGACCTAATTACATATTTTACAGAGGTAGAAGCAGATCAGCATACACTCTTAGGAAAAAAAGTTGCTATCTAGAACTTAAAAGGGTTCTTTGGCTGTCCCTATAGGAGAACCCTTTGAAGATCTATTTTTCCCCCCAGGTAGAACCCTTTTGGTTCCAGGTAGAACCCTTTCCACAGAGGGTTCTACATGGAACCAAAAAGGGTTATCCTATGGGGACAGCCGAAGAAACCTTTTGGAAGTGTAGATACAGTGCCTTCAGAAAGTATTCACTTTTTCCACATTTTGTTGTGATACAGCCTGAATTTAAAATGGATTAAATTGATATTTTGTATCACTGGTTTACACACAATACCCCATAATGTCAAAGTGGAATTATGTTTTTAGACATTTTTACAAATTCATATAAAATGTCAAGTATTCAACCACTTTGTTATGGCAAGCCTAAATAATTTCAGAAGTAAACATTTTCTTAAGTTGCATGTACCTACTGCGTGCATTAATAGTGTTTAACATGATTTTTGAATGACTACCCCATCTCTGTACCCCACACATAAAATTATCTGTAAGGTCCTTCAGTCGAGCTGTGAATTTCAAACACAGATTCAACCACAAATACCAGGGAGGTTTTCCAATGCCTCACAAAGAAGGGCACCTATTGGTAGGGTAAAAAAAAGCAGACATTGAATATCCCTTTGAGGATGGTGAAGTTATTAATGACACTTTGTATGGTGTAACAATACACCCAGTCACTACAAAGATACAGGCGTCCTTCCTGACTCAGTTACCGAAGAGGAAGGAAACCGGTCAGGGATTTCACTAATGGTGACTTTAAAACAGTTAGAGTTTAATGGCTGTGATAGGAGAAAACTGAGGATGGATCAACAACATTGTAGTTACTCCACAATACTAACCTAAATGAAAGTGAAAAGAAGGAAGCCTATACAGAATACAAATATTCTAAAACCTGCATGCTGCACAAGCAAAATCCTAAAGGAAAACCTGCTTCAGTCTGCTTTCCACCAGACACTGGGAGATGAATTCACCTTTCAGCAGGACAATAACCTAAAACACAATGCCAAATATATGCTGGAGTTGCTTACCTAGAGGACATTGAATGTTCCTGAGTGGCCTAGTTACAGTTTTGACTTAAATCGGCTTCAAAATCTATGGGAAGACTTGAAAATGGCTGTCTACCAATGATCAACAACCCCCTAAAAAAAAATATATATATATATATATATATATAATATATATCAGGTGTGCAAAGCTCTTAGTGACTTACCCAGAAAGACTCACAGCTGTAATTGCTGCCAAATGGTGATTCTAACATGTATTGACTCAGTGGTTTGAATACTTATGTACATGAGATTTCTGTGTTTTATTTTCAATAAATGTGCAAACATTTCTAAAAACATGTTTTTCATGGTCATTATGGAATATTGGGTGTAAATGGGTGAGATTGTTTTTTTTATTGATTTTGAATTCAGGCTGTAACACAACAAAATGTGGAATAAGTCAAGTGGTATGAATACTTTCTGAATGCACTGTAAGTGACAGCAGGGAACTGGTTTTCCTTCTGAAGACCCCATAAAAACACTCTTAAATGACAGGGAGATTCCAAAAGGCACCTAAAAGACAGCAAACCAAAGAACGTTGAATTGCATTGTGTACTTGCTGTCACTTTGCTATCCTGATCTGCTTCTATCTCTGTCTTGTTGTTCTGATCTGCTTCTATCTTTGTATGTAGTTCAATAAATTATCTTCTCTGCATTGCAATGGCTCCATGTCATTGTTGAATTGCCTCAGCCGTAGGGCTATTTTAAAGACATAGCTAACGTTTCCATTTGTAAAAACTATGTTGATTATAGCAAACTTTTAAGCATACTCAAATTGTACCCGACACAGCACATTCTCAAATGATCACAACATAAAAGTACATACTTTGTACATGACAACCTCCTGTGTGCAGATAGTCACGTCTACACTACCGTGGTCACCACTGCTGCCTGAAATAGCTCCCAGCAGGTGCACCACAATGCGTCGTCACCCGGATATTTCAAGGGCTTTGGCTTTGTGTCCCGACAGTATTTTTCTGCATGACTTTGCAGGTGGGTGTTGTTGTACCCCCCTTTTTGTGTCAATTGAACAATTACTTTCCGATTTAAGCAGTCTAATTCGGGGGGATCATGCTCCAATTGTCTGTTTTATCCCAATGCTTTGGGCCCTCAGCATATCTGAAATTGCTAGAATTGTTGACCCCTGTGCTGTGGAATTCCATCTCGTTCATTGGAGCTGGGGTCAGAATCACCTCATGCTCGCCGCTTGGTGAAAACATGCTCCCTACTCAGGGGGGACAAATAGACTGTGGCATTTGGGAATGTTGTTTACAGAGGAAAGTGGCAGGCCTATAAGGCTGACACCAAAATGTCCACTACAGACAAACACACATACGCACACATACACACATGCACGCGCACATACTCTCACACACACCGAGAAGTAGCCCATTGGCATAAACAAGATTAGATAAACTTGTTTTGCCTTATGTAAGAAGGCATTAGCAGTAAACTAGCCACACATCAGTAGCATGTTAATCTGTGATCTGTGTGATTTAAGTCATGAGACAAATGTATAACTAGTCACTTCCTGTCTTTCTGGTTCAGGGGCTAAACTGGATGATTTTGCAGATTTCACAACCTTTGGGATTGCAACTTCATTGCTCCTGAGGACACATGCCTTAATGGACAACATCCTGTGCATGTGCTATGTCCTGTCTGTGATTGTCCGACTCTGCTTCTTCTCCAGCGGTAAGGAACTCCATCAAGCAGAAAAAAAAGCATGGTATCCTTTGAAATGCTAGGATGATAGCATGATCAATTTATAGACAGTCTACGGAAACATCTCTTTGTGTATTTACCATTCAGAAGTTCAGTCTAGAAAAAAATTGAATCTTTGGGTATTTCAGATTCAGAAGTCCTTATGTGGGTCATGTCTCTCTTTCTGTGGTTATTCATCTACAGGCATCCCCTTCATGTACCGTGGCCTGCCATGTATCTACTCTTCTGCCATCCTGGCCTGTCTCTCTCTTCTGACCGGAGGTAACATGGTGATCCTGCGGGTCACTGCGGTGGCCATGATCCTCTTCATGGTCAACCAGGGCTTCTACCCTCACGACAGGGTCCTGGAGTCACAGGCCTGGAAGAAGGTGGTCTACGCTGGAGGTAATACTCCAGACCAGTGTTTCTTAATCCTGGTCCAGTGGACCCAAAGTAGTGCACAATTTAGTTTTTGCCCTAGCACTACACATCTTATTCAACTGATCAAATGTTTGATGATGAGTTTAGTAGTGGAATCAGGTGTGTAGTGCTAGCCTCATACAACCAGCCTGATCTCACAAGCTTACATAAATTATTTGCTACACGGATCATTTATGTAAGCTCGCAAGATCAGGCTGGTTGTATGAGGCTAGTGTAGTGCTAGGTCCTCAGGACCAGCATTAAGAAACTGAACCAGTAGAATAGGTAGTAGAGAGGAACTGAATTAGCTCTTGAAAAATAAAGGCAGAGGCTGCATGACCGAATTTAACCGCCCTGTTCCGCCCCCACCGGATGCCTCTTCCCTAGAGCTAAACAGCTGTATCACATTCTGCGCATCATGTGTTACGTAGCTGCTCCCTTCACGTTTCTCACTTTACTCACTGTCAGTTGTGAATTATATTTCTTCAAGTTTTACTGGTGAAACACCCATGCTGCATCTGCATGCCAACCATTAGATCTCAATCAGTTACATGGGAATATGCATTTAGATATTCTTGAATTATGTACAGTGTTTCGTGAGTTAATTTTTAAGCCAATGGTGCTTAACTGTAGCATACCTGTGTTTTTGTTTCAATCAAAGCACATATTTTGCCTAGTGGCGCATGCTGTGTAATTTTGGCCGCATGAGTGAAAAATGCGACCATTCACACAATCATCCTAAAATCTCACAAGAAATTAGGTGGCTGTCTTACATTAATGTTATGCTATTATAGTCGGTTCTGTTATGTAGAATACTAATGAATCATTATGTTATCTTGCAGACATTGATTCAGCTTTGATATAACTTTATTAAACAAGCACCATTCTCCATTCATTGTTGAAATTCGCCAGAGTAGCCTGTTCTCTCGGGGAGCTGAACGTTCTACATGTGTCGGCAGGTCGTTCTTGAATTGCGGTGTCATTTAGAAAAAAATATGATTTTTTATCAATGTATTTGGGAAAATCTTCCGATTCTAAATCAACTAATATGTCAGCTTCTGTCACGTTGTATACGGATTTGAAGACAGGCACAGGAATACGTAATAGGGTTTTTATTTTCTCCATCCAACACAAGGTACGTCATGAACAACAACAGGTACGAAGCCCAAAACAAACACGTGTGTGTATATATATATTACACAGGGATGTAACCCAAACAAAAGAGCGAGGTGGAAACCTTTTAAACAATACACGGGACGAGACCCGTAATACCAAGAGCACAATACACGAGACAAACGGACATGGGACAATAATCGACAAGGACAATAGGGAACAGAGGGCGCATATACAGTGGGGAAAAAAAGTATTTAGTCAGCCACCAATTGTGCAAGTTCTCCCACTTAAAAAGATGAGAGGCCTGTAATTTTCATCATAGGTACACGTCAACTATGACAGACAAATTGAGAGAAAAAAATCCAGAAAATCACATTGTAGGATTTTTAATGAATTTATTTGCAAATTATGGTGGAAAATAAGTATTTGGTCAATAACAAAAGTTTCTCAATACTTTGTATACCCTTTGTTGGCAATGACACAGGTCAAACGTTTTCTGTAAGTCTTCACAAGGTTTTCACACACTGTTGCTGGTATTTTGGCCCATTCCTCCATGCAGATCTCCTCTAGAGCAGTGATGTTTTGGGGCTGTCGCTGGGCAACACGGACTTTCAACTCCCTCCAAAGATTTTCTATGGGGTTGAGATCTGGAGACTGGCTAGGCCACTCCAGGACCTTGAAATGCTTCTTACGAAGCCACTCCTTCGTTGCCCGGGCGGTGTGTTTGGGATCATTGTCATGCTGAAAGACCAAGCCACGTTTCATCTTCAATGCCCTTGCTGATGGAAGGAGGTTTTCACTCAAAATCTCATGATACATGGCCCCATTCATTCTTTCCTTTACACGGATCAGTCGTCCTGGTCCCTTTGCAGAAAAACAGCCCCAAAGCATGATGTTTCCACCCCCATGCTTCACAGTAGGTATGGTGTTCTTTGGATGCAACTCAGCATTCTTTGTCCTCCAAACACGACGAGTTGAGTTTTTACCAAAAAGTTATATTTTGGTTTCATCTGACCATATGACATTCTCCCAATCCTCTTCTGGATCATCCAAATGCACTCTAGCAAACTTCAGACAGGCCTGGACATGTACTGGCTTAAGCAGGGGGACACGTCTGGCACTGCAGGATTTGAGTCCCTGGCGGCGTAGTGTGTTACTGATGGTAGGCTTTGTTACTTTGGTCCCAGCTCTCTGCAGGTCATTCACTAGGTCCCCCCGTGTGGTTCTGGGATTTTTCTTGTGATCATTTTGACCCCACGGGGTGAGATCTTGCGTGGAGCCCCAGATCGAGGGAGATTATCAGTGGTCTTGTATGTCTTCCATTTCCTAATAATTGCTCCCACAGTTGATTTCTTCAAACCAAGCTGCTTACCTATTGCAGATTCAGTCTTCCTAGCCTGGTGCAGGTCTACAATTTTGTTTCTGGTGTCCTTTGACAGCTCTTTGGTCTTGGCCATAGTGGAGTTTGGAGTGTGACTGTTTGAGGTTGTGGACAGGTGTCTTTTATACTGATAACAAGTTCAAACAGGTGCCATTAATACAGGTAACGAGTGGAGGACAGAGGAGCCTCTTAAAGAAGAAGTTACAGGTCTGTGAGAGCCAGAAATCTTGCTTGTTTGTAGGTGACCAAATACTTATTTTCCACCATAATTTCAAATAAATTCATTAAAAATCCTACAATGTGATTATCTGGATTTTTTTTCTCAATTTGTCTGTCATAGTTGACGTGTACCTATGATGTAAATTACAGGCCCCTCTCATCTTTTTAAGTGGGAGAACTTGCACAATTGGTGGCTGACTAAATACTTTTTTCCCCCACTGTATATACACATACACATACTAATCAGGGGGAATGGGAACCAGGTGTGCGTAATGAGACAAGACAGTCCGTGGTTGGTGGTAATGATCAATGTCAGTGACACCTAGAAAGCTGGTGACGTAGACCTCCGGAACTGGTGAACGGAATGAGCAGCAGTACCGGGGCGATCCATGACAGCTTCATGACTTTAAGTAGTTTTGACCATTATGATAACATTGTGATACCAGTAGGAGTAGAAACACCAATGATACATTTTAGGTAAATTTGGATTTTCTTAAATGGAGGCCACAGATGGTCATTAAACCTTTACAAAAATAGACTTAAGTGATATGATTAATCACAATGTAATTTCCCTTCATTTAAATTGAGTAACACCAAGTGACACTGGATTTATGCACACAAATTATAAATGGAATCCTCAAATTGACATACTAAAAGGGTGTGATTAGCTAGTAATTTTCTTTAATATAGACCCCTCCCTTATAACAGTTTGCCACTGGAGGGAATGCTCAAAGTCTTTGTATGAGTGATTTTCCATGCAGCAACACCAATGACATAAAACCTAGGGACACATTATATTTGTTTAAAAAAAAAGTATTTAAACAGTTATTTGATTTTATAGATATATAAAATATTTACAATAATTGTGTTTATTTTCTAGCATTTAAAATAGATAGAAACTTCTAAATCCCCAAAACATGTCACTACAACTCTTCTGGGTTACTACTGGGATAAGCCAATTTGCTTTCCCTAAGTACTTTAAACAATGCATAAACATCAAGTTTTGCAGTATAAATGGCTCACTTTGTTTTATCAAAAACATGATTGATGTGTGGCAATTTGTCATTTTAAAGTGTTTTTCATGGTTGCAAAGACGAGGGATGCAAATGCCACTGTAATTCAAGAACGACCCAGGCGATAGGCTGGGTCATTCATTGGCGATAGGCTAACCAGAGTTTGACAATGACAACATGCCCGTCAATTCAAGTGATCAGTCTGCCGCACATAGGTTACAATGTGTGTGGGCGGTAAATTCAATTGTTTGTCGTTTATTGTAATTACAACCGACAAAGGTTGTTTATAGTTACAACAATTTGGCGAAGTTTGTACACCAGACAAAGACGTCCAATCATGTGCAGGGTGAGTGAGAACAGGAAAGAGGGGCAAGTGGCAGCGGAAGGAGCAGCATCTACCTAATGCAGAAGGCTCGGTTGTTTACCTATCTGGAAGATGCTTCCAGAGAATTCTGCCAAGCATCCACTCCATTAAAATAAAGCCTGGGAAACACTTTTCTGTGAAAAAATAAAATAGTACATTAGATGTTAAAACAATTCTTCAAAAAATGTAAGTTTGGTCCTGTAAAATCTTTTGGGATGTTGATACCAGGGACTTTAAGCATGTGAGCAGTAATAAGAGTCCTCACTTCAGAATAAGAGTTCATACTTAAATCTCAATTGAGAGTTTATAAAGTTTATTCATGTTTCAGATCCCAAAACCTAGCAATTAGAAAGGTAGGCTATTTGTTTAGGTAGGCTATTCATCACATTTCTATATTTTTCTGTTTTGTTTTGCAGGAGTTGTCATGGTGTTCTGTTCCTCTTTCCCTCCGGCATGTGTGTACTACCTCTTGTGGTCTGTCTCCTACATTTTGTTCCCAACAACTCTATGGAGCTGCAAAGTGTAGTAGGCATTAAAGGCCTTGCTACAAATTCACACTCGCACATGGCTTGTCAACAAGCCGTCCGGTGGGGTTAACTAAAGCGCCCAGACTGCTGCTGCTAGCTATCCACAGCGGATCGAAAAACAGAACGTAAGAGGACGGTGTAATGTTTTTGTAAGATTTAACTGCCTTTTTCATCATGAACACTTGATGGATAATGTACTGTACCTTAGCCATTTCTGTTTTTGATTAAGACAGGGTTTGGGTATCTGTATCTATTATGTTTGTACAATACAACTGCAGAGTTGTACTGTCTAGTGTGTACTGTATCATCCCTTATGCACTAATTGTGCTTGAGATTACTACAACAATAATACAAAAAAGTATTTTCAGTAATTAATAAAGTCATTGAGAAGTTTTTTACTGTAAAGAATAAGAAAATGGCGGCACAGTTTTTGCAGTGAAAAAAAAACATGGTAGAGTCAAACTAATGGCATGCTCTCAATTTGTAAGATACAGTGGGGGGAAAAAGTATTTAGTCAGCCACCAATTGTGCATGTTCTCCCACTTAAAAAGATGAGAGAGGCCTGTAATTTTCATCATAGGTACACGTCAACTATGACAGACAAATTGAGAGAAAAAAAATCCAGAAAATCACATTGTAGGATTTTTTATGAATTTATTTGCAAATTATGGTAGAAAATAAGTATTTGGTCACCTACAAACAAGCAAGATTTCTGGCTCTCACAGACCTGTAACTTCTTCTTTAAGAGGCTCCTCTGTCCTCCACTCGTTACCTGTATTAATGGCACCTGTTTGAACTTGTTATCAGTATAAAAGACACCTGTCCACAACCTCAAACAGTCACACTCCAAACTCCACTATGGCCATGACCAAAGAGCTGTCAAAGGACACCAGAAACACAATTGTAGACCTGCACCAGGCTGGGAAGACTGAATCTGCAATAGGTAAGCAGCTTGGTTTGAAGAAATCAACTGTGGGAGCAATTATTAGGAAATGGAAGACATACAAGACCACTGATAATCTCCCTCGATCTGGGGCTCCACGCATGATCTCACCCCGTGGGGTCAAAATGATCACAAGAACGGTGAGCAAAAATCCCAGAACCACACGGGGGGACCTAGTGAATGACCTGCAGAGAGCTGGGACCAAAGTAACAAAGCCTACCATCAGTAACACACTACGCCGCCAGGGACTCAAATCCTGCAGTGTCAGACGTGTCCCCCTGCTTAAGCCAGTACATGTCCAGGCCCATCTGAAGTTTGCTAGAGTGCATTTGGATGATCCAGAAGAGGATTGGGAGAATGTCATATGGTCAGATGAAACCAAAATATAACTTTTTGGTAAAAACTCAACTCGTCGTGTTTGGAGGACAAAGAATGCTGAGTTGCATCCAAAGAACACCATACCTACTGTGAAGCATGGGGGTGGAAACATCATGCTTTGGGGCTGTTTTTCTGCAAAGGGACCAGGACGACTGATCTGTGTAAAGGAAAGAATGAATGGGGCCATGTATTGTGAGATTTTGAGTGAAAACCTCCTTCCATCAGCAAGGGAATTGAAGATGAAACGTGGCTGGGTCTTTCAGCATGACAATGATCCCAAACACACCGCCCGGGCAACGAAGGAGTGGCTTCGTAAGAAGCATTTCAAGGTCCTGGAGTGGCCTAGCCAGTCTCCAGATCTCAACCCCATAGAAAATCTTTGGAGGGAGTTGAAAGTCCGTGTTGCCCAGCGACAGCCCCAAAACATCACTGCTCTAGAGGAGATCTGCATGGAGGAATGGGCCAAAATACCAGCAACAGTGTGTGAAAACCTTGTGAAGACTTACAGAAAACGTTTGACCTGTGTCATTGCCAACAAAGGGTATATAACAAAGTATTGAGAAACTTTTGTTATTGACCAAATACTTATTTTCCACCATAATTTGCAAATAAAATCATAAAAAATCCTACAATGTGATTTTCTGGATTATTTTTTCTAATTTTGTCTGTCATAGTTGACGTGTACCTATGATGAAAATTACAGGCCTCTCTCATATTTTTAAGTGGGAGAACTTGCACAATTGGTGGCTGACTAAATACTTTTTTCCCCCACTGTATTTGTAATAAAAATCATGTTTTCATTATATTGCAGATACAAACAAAGTTAATTGTATAATGGTTTTTTAAATGATGGTAGACACTACCATCTCTAGATCTTATGTTCTACTGAAAATAACTCTACCAAAGTGATTGTACATAATGAATTGTGTGTGGATATATGGGATTGTTGAGAAATATGTAGTTTTTATTTTCTCTTCAAAACACCAAGTTTGTTGTTTTTGATCATCAACTGCATTCTTTAATCGGAATAGTATTATTTTTCTTAAAAATCTTAACCATTTTGAGAAAAGATTAGTTTCATTTTATTGCAAGCAAAATGTAATAGTGCTTACGGTCCCACCAGATATACAGTGCCCTCTGTAATTATTGGGACAGTGAAGCATTTTTCTTCTTTTGGCTCTATACTTAAAAGGTTTGGATTTGAAATCAAACAATGACATTGAGGTTAAAGTGCAGACTGTCAGCTTTAATTTGACGGTATTTCATCCATATTGGGTGAACCGTTTTGAAATTACAGCAAAAAAGTGCTGTAATGTCTAAACTGTTCACCCACTATGGATTAAATACCCTCAAATTAAAGCTGATGGTCTGCACTTTACCCTCCTAGTTATCGTTTGATTTCAAATCCAAACTTTGAGTATAGAGCCAAAAGGAGAAAAAATGCTTCACTGTCCCAATAATTACAGAGGGCACTGTATATTAAAAAGATCATAGGCTAGCTATGGTGAATACAATAATGGGCATTCATATAAAATAAATGGGTCTCAATGTTGTTATTAAATGCCCACACCAGTACAAATCCACTTTTTCGAGCTGAAAAACGATGGCTAGAGTTTACCCACAAAGTTGCCCAATGATTTAAGTTAATAAGTCATTGTTTTAGTCAAAGTATATTTGGGCTTGAAGTGACATCTGAACTGCCCACTTCGTCCAAATCCTTGTGAATGCGGTGTCTTTTCCTATGATATTTTTTTATTTGCAGACGTTTTGTTTAAGGGCTGGGTTTTATTTGAATGTTACCACCCAGCATGGCATTGTTTATTAATCAGAAACCGCTGCAAAGTTATTCCTCTTCGACCGTGTTGAGCCAAACAGCCCCGTGTCCACTTGGCTGCCTGAGCCATGGAGCAAATTGAAATACTTTGTTTTAACCATTAAAATTCTCATAATCCATTGGATAATTTGTGGATTTAAATATATATAAATGGTATATTGCGTGATATGATAGCGTTTTGCAAACCCGCTACACCCGTCGTCCCAAGATGAACGGTTTTGCGTCACTACACGCTCCACTGCTTTGATTGGTGTAATGTTAGCTACAAACCACATGCTATCTGCCCATCCAGAATCACGACACACGGATTTCTGCCCCATTGAAGCGTGCACATCGTGTTTGTGACGTTGTCAGCTAACCGATCTATAGTTACATGTCATTTGCGGCGTGCATGATCATAAGCAAAGTCATTGTAACTTATTTCACTTCCACTGTGAGAACCATGAGCACGGGCTGACTTTGCTTTGCTGTACCGAAGCCTGCCAGCAGTCTACCTAACAAAGTTTGCACTGTGACCATTACAATGAAGACAAACGCATATCAGCTATCTTTCAATAGTTAGCCATATTACCGGAGCTTCACCTTATTCATTCGAACTATTTCTATGGCGGATTCGCAGCCTTCATTTATGGAGGATGCCACAACTTTGGAGATAACAGATGGCGAATTCAAGTGGTTTCCATCTGTGGCAAAATTTTCCCTAAACCAATGCTTATGACAAATCCAGCTCCAGAGCGAGCCATAGAGCCAGCTGGCTAATCTTTTGAATATGGTGTAGTAAAAAAACTAAACATCACCAACAGATGATATTAGCTAGCTACACTGCCCTATTTATTTATGTTTATCAACTCCACATAGAAATTCCCACACCCAATTCGTGAATATGTATGTATAAGTAGCCTTTGTCATTCTTTGGAGGTCGAACCTAAATGTGCATTTCCTCTTTAGGACAGGAAGCAGGGGTTCCCAAACTTTTTCACTCAGGCCCCCCTTCCAGCATTGGGGAACATCCTGTGCCTCCTCTCTGCGCGCCACATCTATTTCTATGGGCACAAGCACTGTTCATGACATGAACTGTTCACACACCTCTTGTTGGCAGAGAGAACATTTAGCAGGTTTAAAGCTTATTTCCTGCATTTCTACACATTTTGTAATGGGGTGCAAAAGATAATTTTGCAGTTTTAATGCTCATATTCTTGCAATTCTATACATTTTTGCCATGTCTATGTATTCATGTGATATTTGAGTGACTCAAACATTACAACAAAATCTATGGGCAAAGAAACCTGGCTAAAAAAATTGCTCTCTAAGCAAGGTATGCAATGACTGACATGAAAAGGGGGAAACTGATGATGCATTTCGAAATTGCACCTTGTGCATTCTACTAATACTCTTGAAAGTTGTAAGTTGAAAGCCGGACTGCGTTCCTCCCCCCGCCGACCCCTGGGGCGAGCCCCACAGTTTGGGAACCACTGCTTTAAATGCCCAGTGCAGTCAAAAACATGATTTTCCTGTGTTTTTATATATATTTCCACACTGGTTGGAATAATACACTGAAATTGTAAAAATGATAATGGCCTTTTAGTGCGAGAGCTGTTTGAAAAGAGCCTGTTTTGGTGGGATGGAGTTTTGGCCTGCCTGGTGACATTGGCAGTAAATTAGTTAATAGACCAACAAGAAAGAGTTCCAAACCACTAGTTTTCCTCAGACCACTCCCAGACAGTCCCTTTTAATTTGACTTACACATGACATTGTGGTCAGATTCTAGCTCCTGTGAACGTAGCTTTATATTTGGTATTTGTGCACCTCTGCTTCTGTTTTAGGAGGCTTTGCACTTTCAGTAGTGCATAAAAAAATAAAATAATGCATTACCATCCCATTGCTTTTAAGCTGAGGTACAGTGAATATTTTGTAATTTTTTTAGTTCAGTTGATAACGTGTACACTTTCACACTATAGTGCCAGCCCGAATTGTTCTGTGCTGACTTAGATGTATTCCTTTCCTGCTGTCATTTCCAGTACGATTTCAGCAACTATGGTGGATGTGTAACCAGTCCTGCACAGCTCATCTTGGCTTGGTTCGGCTCAGCGCAGTAGTGTGAAAAGGTTTTGCAGTTACTATTAAGCGTGAATCATGAGGACAAAAATGTTGTCTGGAATATTCCTGTTCTTCATCAATTTCCGCATGCCTCGTGTGTTATTCTGAAAATGGTGGTTTGTGCCTCCCTTTAGAATTTTAAGATATGAGTGTGTGATTGAGACAATGTGATGATGGATTTGTTTTGAATTGTCTTTAGAGACTGACTGACAATAGCAACAGGACAGTAAAACTATAAATGTCACCTCCATGTGGTCCAAACTACTTGTTTGTTGGCATCATGGTCAATGATAAGCAATGTTATGAAAATCAACAGTGGAGTGTGTGCAGTACAGTTTTACATAGCGTGATCACAGTGACTTCAAGACAGTCTCGTTGTGGGCACTAACTGTATGGCTACAATACTACATGTCTCATTACTACCGTTAATGGCACAATAGTTATCCTCACCCAATTAAAAACAAGTAAAATATATCTTTTAAATTATGTAAATGTTTTGACAATTAAAAAAGTGGTGATATAATGACTTGCCTGGTTTCATGACACTGGGGACAATATGACATTAAGAACACTTCTTACATTTGTACAAGTTCTTAAAATATGTTCACTTGTGATGGGCCAAAAATGTGACGTGACAATAACATTATAGTGGCAGATTCTTTTTTCCTGACATCCATTTATGTGCTAAAAGGGACACTCATCCAAAAATGCAATCTTACAATAAGGCTAGGTTGCATCCTCCATACAATACTTCCACACCCTCATGCACCCTTATGTTAACCCATTTACAAAATTTCATCTCAGCATCATAAAATAATCTCTCTGAAAGTTTATAACACATTTGATACCACAGTACAGTACACATCAACCTAAAATCAACTACAGCCATGCTTTGTAATGGACTCACTCCTTGCTTCTAGCTAGCCTCTTTATTCATGAATGTGATGCCTTGGGCTAGATATTTAGGGCAGCACACCTGCCCTCTTGCTGTAGTCAATGATGTCCATGCCCTCTGGGATGTAGATGTCTGTAGTGCCAGCAAGGTATGTGTAAGACCCCAGAAGCTTGATGATGGCGGAGAACACAGGCCGGTCCTTGAAGCTCCACATCCAGCAGTACTTCATCAGGTCATACCTGGAGAGAGAGACCGATGAATAGAATAGAATGAGAGAGCCTGATTAGATTAAATAGGCAGCTACAACATGGAGGCATTACACAGCTAATAATGGGCTTTACATTGGCTGTGGCATAATTACATGTATATTCTTATGGTTTAATGAGAATATTGTAGACATATTAGACTCTTTATGGCCAGGGACGGGCACAGACTTACAAGGGCCCTCCACAGTTGTCTGGCCTCTTCATCCTGTATGATTTCTGTAGGTGGAGGAACACACACTCCGGCTCCAGATCAGGGTAGGGGGGAGAGCCTGAGGAAGAAATATGAAAAATTAATAAAATATTAAAGACTACTAAAACAAACAAAAAACTAACTGAAAATATTGTTGTCTTATTGTAGAGGTAGGCGTGCATTTGCAAAATTACTTGAATCAGATATCTGCAAAGTAACAGTTACCCAATGTGATCAATTCATACAGAAATATTCCAAAAGACCATCTGAGGGGGAGAGAAAACAAGTTATCAAGCATGTTGAGATGTTACAAAAAACTACTGAAAGTCATGTAGAAATATTTTGTCTGAACGTTAATAAAACCAAACAAATGTTCGGTTAATGTATACTCTACGGGACGGATTCCCAAACACAGATTACGTTTAGTGCTAGACAAAAAAAAAGAAGCTATTTCAATTGAGATTTTTTAATTGATAATGCTTTAGTCCAGGAATGGGCTTAATCTGTGTCTGGGAAACCGGCCCTACATGTCCCAAAACTCACACATCACTCCTGTCTGTGGTTGGGTGCTTCATTATCCTCTCTGGAGCCTGCCATTTGAGAGGGACCTCAGCTGTTCTCTGATTGGCCAGCTTGTCATTCTGGCACCTGCGATTGGCCAGTTTGTCAGTCTGGCGCTGGCGGACCTCGAAGGCCAGGCCCAATCCAGACACCCTCACAGAGAACCCTGGACCAATCAGGACGTTCTGTGCAGCGACATTACCATGTACAAGCCTGTGCTCTGACAACAGATAGTCCTGAAAGAAGATAGTAGAAGAAAAAAAACTGTGTAATATTAATGATGTGCTTGAATGCAGACACCAGGATATAGTTGATGTGAAACTTTTAAATTGCTTGGATTACATGCTCATAGTCATTGTATTCTAGCAACTGACTGCAGTACCAAGGTTTTCCATGAGGTGTCGTCTATTGACGATGAAACTGTTATAAATCACATTGGTATCAATATGCAGCTAGGACATTACACTGTATTCACTGCACAGAGCTTGTTGTGGTACTGTATTTTGGCTATTCCATTGGATATTAGATCTCTCCAAATGCTACAGAAAATGACTTACCAGGCCTGCTGCCACCTGCTTTGCCACCAAAAACACTGATCTCTCTGAAAAGTGTTGCAGTGGACTCAAGGACTCCGAATCACTCTGGAGAACAGGGAAATTAATTATTATTCAGTCAACTCAGGGGGATGCTCGGTATTAAATGTCTGAAATTAAAATCACCAATTATTATTATTTCTCTGTAGACCTTTCAATTAATGACTTCAATTTGAATTAAATGTAACTGAAAAATTGAATAATAATGAATTTACATCATATTGGGATTAGAAATACAGTATTATTCATATTCAGCAAGGTTGATTAGTGAGGGCTCTGGTGAGTATGATTTCCAATGTATTTGTTACAGCAAATAAACTTAAAGTCCCACCAATTAAAGTCCTGGATGGCAACTGCTTGGCCTCCGACCGCAAGGCACTACAGAGGGTAGTGCGTACGGCCCAGTACATCACTGGGGCCAAGCTTCCTGCCATCCAGGACCTCTATACCAGGCGGTGTCAGAGGAAGGCCCTCAAAATTGTCAAAGACTCCAGCCACCCTAGTCATAGACTGTTCTCTCTGCTACCGCACGGCAAGCGGTACCGGAGTGCCAAGTCTAGGTCCAAAAGACTTCTCAACAGCTTCTACCCCCAAGCCATAAGACTCCTGAACAGCTAATCATGGCTACCCAGACTATTTGCACTGCCCCCCCACCCCATCCTTGTACGCTGCTGCTACTCTGTTAATTATTTATGCATAGTCACTTTAACTCTACCCACATGTACATATTACTTCAACTACCTCAACTAGCCGGTGCCCCCGCACATTGACTCTGCACCGGTACCCCCCTGTATATATACCCTCCCTACTGTTATTTTATTTTACTTCTGCTCTTTTTTTCTCAACACTTACTTTTTTGTTAAAAAATAAATGCACTGTTGGTTAAGGGCTGTAAGTAAGCATTTCACTGTAATGTCTGCACCTGTTGTATTCGGCGCATGTGACCAATAAAATTTGATTTGATTTGATTTGGAATTGTTGTCTTACATTTCTCAGGGTCCAGAGGTAGTGCAGGAGGTTGCCAGGACTACAGGCCTCCAGTACCAGGTACATGGGTAGTCTCTGTGTCTGACAGTACAGCATCCGGACCAGGTTCTGGTGTTTACACACTTTACCATGGAAAAGGATCCAGTCAACAAACTCCTTTGCCTCAGGCTGATTTATGCCACCTGAAAGGAGAAACAGTATACTGTAAGTAAGAGATTGGACCAAAGTTTTCAACTTCTTAAATAAGTAACAAGATCATAGAAATAAAATAACAAAATCCATTGCAGTGGGATCCTCTAAGAGTCGAATTCAAAAAGTATGTTTGTTTTTACCTGCGAGGTACACACAGCTCTCCCATACCTCATACTTGCTTGGGGGCAATCTCTCCAAAAATATGCTACAATGTCCCACACACAGCCTGTATAGAACTGTACAAGCATATACCTCGGAGTGTCTTGACCACCACAGCACTGGGTATATCCTTTCTTCTCATTGTGCCTCTGCAGATAGGACCATAGTGGCCAGGCTGCCAGAACTCCAGCCCCTCCAGAGTACATTCTCCTGGGATCTCCCATGGATCCACTGGGCTAGTGGACACACACTCCTGACCTGCTGGATGCAACGCAGTACTGTGCTAAACATTTGTGATAGCATGCATTTGAATTTCAACTTGAAGTTGTTTCTTGAGGTTTATATTGTAATGTTTGTACAATGTCATGTGCCTTCCTAGGCAGTAGAGGGCTCATGTTAGTCGTGGTTTAAAGTTTGCATACTGATGCAGAGTGTTGATATGAGCAGGAACAGATTGCATTAACAATTATTTTTACGCAATAATTCACTGTGGTGAATTCACTAGACAATATTACAGGTCTAACACAGGTTGATATTTCCAATAGGTTTAAGTTTACCACAATTTGTGTAATGGGCAGGGATGGAGGTCCTCTCTGGTGTTGCTATTCTTCTACAGAAGAGACTGCACAGTATGCTGGTCACAACAACCACTGTGCTGAGAGCCAGGAGAGTGGGGATAATGATCACAGCTAATGTGCCTGATCCTTCCTCATCTGAATACATACACAGTACAGATGGTACAGGTGGAACACAACACAATCAGTGTAACTGGTGCACTCAGACAGCCAACTGGTACATCAAACTTGGTTCTTGTTGCACATCTAATATTTTATCTGAGCTGGTGTTGATGAGAGACTGTTGTAGTTTACACATGGGAACATAAAAGACTTACAGCACAGAGGGTCTGAGGTGTTGTTGCATGGAGACGCCTGCACATCCATAGATTACAGATGGTTCTTACCATTTCTCACAACTTCAGGAAGAGAGATTTATGCAACATAAGGCCTAGAAATAGTATAATATAATCAACATAGTATCCAGTAGACCTACGGTCTCATGAGTCTCCTCAAGTACCCCCAGTGGATAGGACAAGTACCCCTAGGTGTTCTACCCCTGGTTGGGAACTACTGGCCTAGACCACATAACAAAAACCAGTATACTCAATTTTTAACTCACAGAAAATATCGTAAGAAAGCACATGCAGATACAAGCTGATGGGATATCGTGCCAATTACCCATAGGCCTACTAATTGGTCTTCCAAGCAAGAAAGAGAGCTGTAAGAACAACAGCGCGTCCTCACAGATACCAAATGAAACTGTAGTTATGAACGCCGGCAACTTACCTGGGAGATATCAGGACAGATGGAAAATGTGTCTCCATATGCCTACCTGTAATTTTTGAGTGAGCTCTCGTGATAACAGCTTTTGGAAAATACCCTTTTCTGACGTCGAATGCCCTTCTGGCTGAGCGGGCGATGACCATGAAGGTGAGCGCGGTAAGTTGACTGACTGTTAATTATTAACACGGGGACATTTTGTGTGTGACAGTTTTTTTTATTTTTACGATTAAGATAATATTGAGGGGAAATGTGATGTGATATTTGTCTAGTACGGCTTTTCTGCTTTTCGTATGTGTCCTCCATTCACAGGTGTCCTTATCATAGACTTAGATAGACATCGCATAATTGTCTCTGTCCCATTATGGCGTCTGTGAGAGCATGGACATCGCGATTGAGCCCATCTCCCTAGAGTGGTAAGCAGGAGTCCCATACCGAAAAAAAAATGCATGTGAAATATAAAATATTTGCCAAATAAAATATTTTCATACAAATGTATGTATTCCAAATACTGTACATTTACAAATGTATGTCACGCTATATATTTTTAGGCCGTCATTGTAAATAAGAATTTGTTCTTAACTGACTTGACTAGTTAAATAAAAATATCCTGTCCCGAGATAGTTTTCCCTGGTTAAACTAGCTGGCTAGCTGAACTATGATAGTTTTCATCCCCATTGGCCAACTTCATAAATACTGCACCCTCAATCAATCAATCAATCAATTTTATTTTATATAGCCCTTCTTACATCAGCTAATATCTCGAAGTGCTGTACAGAAACCCAGCCTAAAACCCCAAACAGCTAGTAATGCAGGTGTAGAAGCACGGTGGCTAGGAAAAACTCCCTAGAAAGGCGAAAACATAGGAAGAAACCTAGAGAGGAACCAGGCTATGAGGGGTGGCCAGTCCTCTTCTGGCTGTGCCGGGTGAAGATTATAACAGAACCATGCCAAGATGTTCAAAAATGTTCATAAGTGACAAGCATGGCCAAATAATAATCAGGAATAAATCTCAGTTGGCTTTTCATAGCCGATCATTAAAGAGTTGAAAACAGCAGGTCTGGGACAGGTAGGGGTTCCATAACCGCAGGCAGAACAGTTGAAACTGGAATAGCAGCAAGGCCAGGCGGACTGGGGACAGCAAGGAGTCACCACGGCCGGTAGTCCCGACGTATGGTCCTAGGGCTCAGGTCTCTCAGTTGGCTTTTCATAGCCGATCATTAAGAGTTGAAAACAGCAGGTCTGGGACAGGTAGGGGTTTCGTAACCGCAGGCAGAACAGTTGAAACTGGAATAGCAGCAAGGCCAGGCGGACTGGGGACAGCAAGGTGTCATCATGCCCGGTAGTCCTGACGTATGGTCCTAGGGCTCAGGTTCTCAGAGAGAAAGAGAGAACGAGAGAATTAGAGAGAGCATACTTAAATTCACACAGGACACTGGATAAGACAGGAGAAGTACTCCAGGTATAACCAACTAACCCCAGCCCCCCGACACATAAACTACTGCAGCATAAATACTGGAGGCTGAGACAGGAGCGGTCCGGAGACACTGTGGCCCCATCCGAAGAAACCCCGGACAGGGCCAAACAGGAAGGATATAACCCCACCCACTCTGCCAAAGCACAGCCCCCGCACCACTAGAGGGATATCCTCAACCACCAACTTACAATCCTGAGACAAGGCCGAGTATAGCCCACAGAGGTCTCCACCACAGCACAAACCAAGGGGGGCGCCAACCCAGACAGGAAGATCACGTCAGTAACTCAACCCACTCAAGTGACGCACCCCTCCCAGGGACGGCATGAAAGAGCACCAGCAAGCCAGTGACTCAGCCCCTGCAACAGGGTTAGAGGCAGAGAACCCCAGTGGAGAGGGGAACCGGCCTGGCAGAGACAGCAAGGGCTGTTCGTTGCTCCAGAGCCTTTCCGTTCACCTTCACACTCCTGGGCCAGACTACACTCAATCATATGACCTACTGAAGAGATAAGTCTTCAGTAAAGACTTAAAGGTTGAGACCGAGTCTGCGTCTCTTACATGGGTAGGCAGACTGTTCCATAAAAATGGAGATCTATAGGAGAAAGCCCTGCCTCCCGCTGTTTGCTTAGAAATTCTAGGGACAATTAGGAGGCCTGCGTCTTGTGACCGTAGCGTACGTATTGGTATGTACGGCAGGACCAACTCGGAAAGATAGGTAGGAGCAAGCCCATGTAACGCTTTATAGGTTAACAGTAAAACCTTGAAATCAGCCCTTGCCTTAACAGGAAGCCAGTGTAGGGAAGCTAGCACTGGAGTAATATGATCAAATTTCTTGGTTCTAGTCAGGATTCTAGCAGCCGTATTTAGCACTAACTGAAGTTTATTTAGTGCTTTATCCGGGTAGCCGGAAAATAGAGCATTGCAGTAGTCTAACCTAGAAGTAACAAATGCATGGATTAATTTTTCTGCATCATTTTTGGACAGAAAATTTCTGATTTTTGCAATGTTACGTAGATGGAAAAAAGCTGTCCTTGAAACAGTCTTGATATGTTCGTCAAAAGAGAGATCAGGGTCAAGAGTAACGCCGAGGTCCTTCACAGTTTTATTTGAGACGACTTTACAACCATCAAGATGAATTGTCAGATTTAACAGAAGATCTCTTTGTTTCTTGGGACCTAGAACAAGCATCTCTGTTTTGTCCGAGTTTAAAAGTAAAAAGTTTTCAGCCATCCACTTCCTTATGTCTGAAACACAGGCTTCTAGCGAGGGCAATTTTGGGGCTTCACCATGTTTCATTGAAATGTACAGCTGTGTGTCATCCGCATAGCAGTGAAAGTTAACATTATGTTTTCGAATAACATCCCCAAGAGGTAAAATATATAGTGAAAACAATAGTGGTCCTAAAAACGGAACCTTGAGGAACACCGAAATGTACAGTTGATTTGTCGGAGGACAGACCATTCACAGAGACAAACTGATATCTTTCCGACAGGTAAGATCTAAACCAGGCCAGAACTTGTCCGTGTAGACCAATTTGGGTTTCCAGTCTCTCCAAAAGAATGTGGTGATCGATGGTGTCAAAGGCAGCACTAAGGTCTAGTAGCACGAGGACAGATGCAGAGCCTCGGTCTGACGCCATTAAAAGGTCATTTACCACCTTCACAAGTGCAGTCTCAGTGCTATGATGGGGTCTAAAACCAGACTGAAGCATTTCGTATACATTGTTTGTCTTCAGAAATGCAGTGAGTTGCTGCGCAACAGCTTTTTCTAAAATTTTTGAGAGGAATGGAAGATTCGATATAGGCCGATAGTTTTTTATATTTTCCGGGTCAAGGTTTGGCTTTTTCAAGAGAGGCTTTATCACTGCCACTTTTAGTGAGTTTGGTACACATCCGGTGGATAGAGAGCTGTTTATTATGTTCAACATAGGAGGGCCAAGCACAGGAAGCAGCTCCTTCAGCAGTTTAGTAGGAATAGGATCCAGTATGGAGCTTGAAGGTTTAGAGGCCATGATTATTTTCATCATTGTGTCAAGAGATATAGTACTAAAACACTTAAGTGTCTCTCCCGATCCCAGGCCCTCGCAGAGCTGTGCAGATCCAGGACAGCTAAGCCCTGGAGGAATACGCAGATTCAAAGAGGAGTCCGTAATTTGCTTTCTAATGGTCATGATCTTTTCCTCAAAGAAGTTCATTAATTTATTACTGCTGAAGTGAAAGCCATCCTCTCTTGGGGAATGCTGCTTTTTAGTTAGCTTTGCAACAGTATCAAAAAGAAATTTTGGATTATTCTTATTTTCCTCGATTAAGTTGGAAAAGTAGGATGATCGAGCAGCAGTGAGGGCTCTTCGGTACTGCACGGTACTGTCTTTCCAAGCTAGTCGGGAGACTTCCAGTTTGGTGTGGCGCCATTTCCGTTCCAATTTCCTGGAAGCTTGCTTCAAAGCTCGGGTATTTTCTGTATACCAGGGAGCTAGTTTCTTATGACAAATGTTTTTCGTTTTTAGGGGTGCAACTGCATCTAGGGTATTGCGCAAGGTTAAATTGAGTTCCTCAGTTAAGTGGTTAACTGATTTGTGTCCTCTGACGTCCTTGGGTAGGCAGAAGGAGTCTGGAAGGGCATCAAGGAATTTTTGTGTTGTCTGAGAATTTATAGCACGACTTTTGATGCTCCTTGGTTGGGGTCTGAGCAGATTATTTGTTGCGATTGCAAACGTAATAAAATGGTGGTCCGATAGTCCAGGATTTTGTGGAAAAACATTAAGATCTACAACATTTATTCCATGGGACAAAACTAGGTCCAGAGTATGACTGTGGCAGTGAGTAGGTCCAGAGACATGTTGGACAAAACCCACTGAGTCGATGATGGCTCCGAAAGACTTTTGGAGTGGGTCTGTGGACTTCTCCATGTGAATATTAAAATCACCAAAAATTAGAATATGATCTGCTATGACTACAAGGTCTGATAGGAATTCAGGAAACTCAGAGAGGAACGCTGTATATGGCCCAGGAGGCCTGTAAACAGTAGCTATAAAAAGTGATTGAGTAGGCTGCATAGATTTCATGACTAGAAGCTCAAAAGATGAAAACGCCATTTTTTTTTTGTAAATTGAAATTTGCTATCGTAAATGTTAGCAACACCTCCGCCTTTGCGGGATGCACGGGGAATATGGTCACTAGTGTAACCAGGAGGTGAGGCCTCATTTAACACAGCAAATTCATCAGGCTTAAGCCATGTTTCAGTCAGGCCAATCACATCAAGATTATGATCAGTGATTAGTTCATTGACTATGACTGCCTTTGAAGTGAGGGATCTAACATTAAGTAACCCTATTTTGAGATGTGAGGTATCACGATCTCTTTCAATAATGGCAGGAATGGAGGAGGTCTTTATCCTAATAAGATTGCTAGGGTGAACACCGCCATGTTTAGTTTTGCCCAACCTAGGTCGAGGCACAGACACAGTCTCAATGGGTATGGCTGAGCTGACTACACTGACTATGCTATTGGCAGACTCCACTAAGCTGGCAGGTTGGCTAACAGCCTGCTGCCTGGCCTGCACCCTATTTCACTGTGGGGCTAGAGGAGTTAGAGCCCTATCTATGTTGGTAGATAAGAGGAGAGCACCCCTCCAGCTAGGATGGAGTCCGTCACTCCTCAGCAGGTCAGGCTTGGTCCTGTTTGTGGGTGAGTCCCAGAAAGAGGGCCAATTATCCACAAATGTTATCTTTTGGGAGGGGCAGAAAACAGTTTTCAACCAGCGATTGAGTGCTGAGACTCTGCTGTAGAGCTCGTCACTTCCCCTAACTGGGAGGGGGCCAGAGACAATTAATCGATGCCGACACATCTTTCTAGCTGATTTACACGCTGAAGCTATGTTGCACTTGGTGACCTCTGACTGTTTCATCCTAACATCGTTGGTGCCGACGTGGATAACAATATCTCTATACTCTCTACACTCGCCAGTTTTAGCTTTAGCCAGCACCATCTTTAGATTAGCCTTAACGTCGGTAGCCCTGCCCCCTGGTAAACAGTGTATGATCGCTGGGTGATTCGTTTTAAGTCTAATACTGCGGGTAATGGAGTCGCCAATGACTAGGGTTTTCAATTTGTCAGAGCTAATGGTGGGAGCCTTCGGCGTCTCAGACCCCGTAACGGGAGGAGTAGAGACAAGAGAAGACTCAGACTCAGACTCCGACTCGCTACATAATGGGGAAAACCGGTTGAAGGTTTCTGTCGGCTGAATGAGCGACACCGGTTGAGCATTCCAACAGTATTTCCCTCCAGAAGCCATGAGAAAGTTGTCCGGCTGCGGGGACTGTGCGGGGGGATTTATACTAACGTTACTGTCTGTACTTACTGGTGGCACAGACGCTGTTTCTTCCTTTCCTACACTGAAATTACCCTTGCCTAACGATTGCGTCTGAAGCTGGGCTTGTAGCACAGCTATTCTCGCCGTAAGGCGATCGTTCTCCTGTATATTATGAGTACAGCGACTGCAATTAGAAGACATCATGTTAATGTTACTACTTAGCTTCGGCTGTTGAAGATGTTGACGAACCATGTCCAGATAAAGCGTCCGGAGTGAAAAAGTTGAATAAGGGAAAAAAGTTGCGATGGAAAAAAGGAAAATAAAGTAAAGTAAAGTTGGCAGCTAAAACGCACAGGAAAATGACTCTTCTGTCTCGGGATAAAACGTCCGGGGTGAAAAAGTTTAACGAAAAAAGATGAGTGAGGACAAAACTAAAAAGTTGGTAAATTTGTTGAACACAGAGATTGATTAAACGTTTATTAAAAGTAAAACGTGAATAGTTTGGCAGGTAGCCAAGTAGCAACAAACAACTTCAAAACGTATTATACAATCATGTAACTAAGAAAGTCACTGGAAAGAAACTTGAAAACGATTTATTGTTTTGTTGAATAGTCATGACTGGATTGAGCTATCTGTCGTAAGACAACGGTGACGAAGGATATCAATGCTACTTAACGAGGATCCAAGTTCAGTTTTGAGATCCACCGGAGTCATTGGCTTAGGGTTTTTATTTTATTTATTTGTTGTATTTTTTTTGTTATTTTTTTTATTTTTTGGGGGGGGGTAGGGTTAGCTGGATGTTTCTAATTGGTCTTGGAACTGTGGTAACGGGCAGCCTCTCCCCGCTTGGCTCGATGGGATATGTAGTGATTTTGCCAAAACAGCCAGATATGTACACAGTCTTCGACCCTTAACCTTTTTTTTTTTTTACGGACTATTGTATTTGTTGATTAAATCAGGCTTTATTAATATAATGAGTAATCCAGGAATGTCACTAGTTAATTGAGATGAGAAACCTCGAAAATAGCAACTCTACAGAGCGCCAAGGACTACAATGAATGGCTAAATTACTTCCGGACATGAAGGGTCCAAGCTCCTCCTCCTCCTCCTCACCACTCTATTTTGAAGTAGTCAGGAGATCTGTATATATAATGTATATAATGACAATAACCTGCAGTTATGGAATGTTTGCTCACAAGTATAATTCATTGGCTGATCCCTCCTGGTGACCTGGATGGAATTATGTGATCCTTCCTTAACCCATAGGACGTCCCACCCAGTCGGCTACTTCAAAAAGGTGAAAGTTCTCAATGCCACTTTTATGCAAAAATAGGCTTTTGGGCACTAGAGTCCTCTATCTATCTCTATGGTCCCCATGCACATGTCCAGGGTGAGAAATCATATTAGATGTGTGAGAAACCCAGGATGGTTGAATGGTGACAATGGTAGGCCTTCAACTAGCAAGCAGATGGAGATGCAGTATTTAATAACTAACAGTACATTATTCTCATCTAATTGTACAAACATTTCTCCATGATTTGGACGAATTCAATTGTAGGCTATTGACAAGCAGGCAATTAAACTCATTTTACACTATCAACAATTATTAATTTGTCACTTGATACCAATGGGAAAGGAATTATCTATTCCAGTTTTTTGCAGACAATTCCAGGGAGAAATGCCCAGATCTGGCATCTATTGACAATGGGGTTGTTCCACCTCAAAAAGCACAAGATGGTGGATTTCGACAGATTGTTCTGAAATCGTTTCTATAGTTGTTAAAGGCTATGATTAACATTCCTGAAACATTTACCATTAAACCCAAACCAATACCATTGCCATTGCAAAACACTATACAGTGTGTGTTTGGGACTTTACCATTGAAGACCATTAGAGACCATAACATTTGTATTTTTTGTATTTGTATTTATTATGGATCCCCATTAGCTGCTGCCAAGGCAGCAGCTACTCTTCCTGGGGTCCAGCAAAATTAAGGCAGTTCATACAATTTTGAAAACATTACAATACATTCACAGATTTCACAACACACTGTGTGCCCTCAGGCCCCTACTCCACCACTACCACATATCTACGGTACAAAACTCCATGTGTACGTGTGTGTATAGTGCGTATGTTATCGTGTGTGTGTATGCATGTGTCTGCGCCTATGTTTGTGTTGCTTCACAGTCCCCGCTGTTCCATAAGGTGTTTTTTAATCTGTTTTTTAAATCTAATTTTACTACTTGCATCAGTTACTTGATGTGGAATAGAGTTCCATGTAGTCATGGCTCTATGTAGTACTGTGCGCCTCCCATAGTCTGTTCTGGACTTGGGGACTGTGAAGAGACCTCTGGTGGCATGTATTGTGGGGTATGCATGGGTGACCGAGTTTTGCGCCTGTAGCTCAAACAGACAGCTCGGTGCACCCAACATGTCAACACCTCTCATAAACACAAGTAGTGATGAAGTCAATCTCTCCTCCTCTTTGAGCCAGGAGAGATCGACATGCATATTATTGATATTAGCTCTCTGTGTACATCCAAGGGCCAACCGTGCTGCCCTGTTCTGAGCCAATTGCAATTTTCCTAAAGTCCTGACCACACGACTGAACAGTAGTCCAGTTGTGACAAAACTAGGGCCTGTAGGACCTGCCTTGTTGATAGTGCTGTTAAGAAGGTAGAGCAGCGCTTTATTATGGTGTGATGTCACGAGAGGCTGTGTCCTGGAGGGACGTTACATCCCCCTGAGGTGGCTGCAAACCCAGACAGCTATGGCTCCATCTGCTGGTATGGTCGGGAACTCCACCCCTCTATGGCCAATCTTCCCACGCAGCTGAAACAAATGAGGAGCTGATGAGCTGAAGGTTTGGGAAGGGAAGAGACACAGTCTCCAACCTGGGCTCTCTGGAGGACAAGAGTGCTGCACGTCCACTTCCATGAGGAATATAAGGATTTGGAGATACTTACCTTTGGGAAATACTCACCTTTGGATATATGCACCTGTGGAAATACGTGAGAGACATTTGGAAGGACTTTTTGCTGGGTTGGCCACTAGCTGCAACGTGGACTACAGTAAGGCTGGGGAAAAGTTATCTGAGCGAGTGAGAATTATGATTTTGGATGTGGAAGAGACATCCCTGAACTGTTAACCCTTAAAGAGCCACAAGAGAACAGAATTTTGTTATAGTTTCGTTAATTTCCCAAGACCTATAATAAAATCCTTGTTTTGTTTGAACCTTGTCTCCTTGCACTACTTGAGCAATCCCGCTGAAAGCTGTGTAGCCTCTCGTGACGTCACAGATGGTGGAGAATACGGGCACGCTCAAGCGTTAATAGTGCATGTCAGAGGAGGATACCGAAGGTTTGATCACCCAGTTTTCCAAGTTGGCCGTAGGCTCCCCGCCGACTGAAATGGAGGACATATTGAAAGCCCTTGTTGCTGGCCAGCAAGCCCAGATGCAAGCAAACGTGGCTCTCTTGGAGGAGCAAAAGAAAGCCAACCTTCTGAAGGCAGAGGAATTGCAGTTGCAGAGACAGAGGGTTGTCCAAAATACCCGCCCAATAAAGGGCTGGCAAGCACCACGGCAATGCGGACGCCCTCTCCCGGCGTGATGCCTTCTTCGCTGCCTTTACCCCGACGAGGACGTCGGTCCCGAGGAGGGGGATGTGTGATGTCACGAGAGGCTGTGTCCTGGAGGGACGTTACATCCCCCTGAGGTGGCTGCAAACCCAGACAGCTATGGCTCCATCTGCTGGTATGGTCGGGAACTCCACCCCCTCTATGGCCAATCTTCCCACGCAGCTGAAACAAATGAGGAGCTGATGAGCTGAAGGTTTGGGAAGGGAAGAGACACACTGAGGGAGTGTGTTGGGGGGTGAAGAGACACAGTCTCCAACCTGGGCTCTCTGGAGGACAAGAGTGCTGCACGTCCACTTCCATGAGGAATATAAGGATTTGGAGATACTTACCTTTGGGAAATACTCACCTTTGGATATATGCACCTGTGGAAATACGTGAGAGACATTTGGAAGGACTTTTTGCTGGGTTGGCCACTAGCTGCAACGTGGACTACAGTAAGGCTGGGGAAAAGTTATCTGAGCGAGTGAGAATTATGATTTTGGATGTGGAAGAGACATCCCTGAACTGTTAACCCTTAAAGAGCCACAAGAGAACAGAATTTTGTTATAGTTTCGTTAATTTCCCAAGACCTATAATAAAATCCTTGTTTTGTTTGAACCTTGTCTCCTTGCACTACTTGAGCAATCCCGCTGAAAGCTGTGTAGCCTCTCGTGACGTCACAATGGATATACTTCTCCCCATCTTAGCTACTGTTGTATCAATTTGTTTTGACCATGACAGTTTACAATACAGGGTTACTCCAAGCAATTTAGTCACCTCAACTTGCTCAATTTCCACATTATTTATTACAAGATTTAGTTGAGGTTAAGGGTTTAGTGAATTATTTGTCCCAAATACAATGCTTTTTTTAAAAGAAATATTTAGGACTAACTTATTCCTTGCCACCCACTTTGAAACTAACTGAAACTCTTTGTTAAGTGTTGCAGTCATTTCAGTCGCTGTAGTAGCTGACATGTACAGTGGCTTGTGAAAGTATTCAACCCACTTGGCATTTTTCCTATTTTGTTGCCTTACAACCTGGAGTTAAAATTGATTTTTTTAGGGGGTTTGTATCATTTGATTTACACAACATGCCTACCACTTTGAAGATGCAAAATATTTTTTATTGTGAACCAAACAACAAATAAGACAAAAAAACTGAACTTGAGCGTGCGTGTGTGTGTGTATCTGACATCCCCCCCCCCCCCAAAGTCAATACATTGTTGAGCCACCTTTTGCAGCAATTACAGCTGCAAGTCTCTTGGGGTATGTCTCTATAAGCTTGGCACATCTAGCCACTGGGATTTTTGCCCATTCTTCAAGGCAAAACTGCTCCAGCTCCTTCAAGTTGGATGGGTTCTGCTGGTGTACAGCAATCTTTAAGTTATACCACAGATTCTCAATGAGCCATCTGATTCAATGAGTTTGCCTTTTTTCCCAAGATTTCATTTAAGGTGCTCCAAAGCTTTTTACTATCATTCTTTGTCATTTATCTTTGTTTCATAGTGTAGTTTCTTCTTCTTTTTATTCAGTTTAGTTACATGATTTCTCAATTTGCAATACGTTTGCCAATCGGTCGTGCAGCCAGACTTATTTGCCATTCATTTTGCCTCATCCCTCTCAACCATACAATTTTTCAATTCCTCATCAATCCACTGGGATTTAACAGTTTTTACAGTCATTTTCTTAATGGGTGCATGCTTATTAGTAACTGGAATAAGCAATTTCATAAATGTGTCAAGTGCAGTGTCTGTTTGCTCCTCATTACACACCATGGACCAACATATATTCTTTACAACATAGGAATCACTACAAAACTTATTGTATGACCTCTTATACACAATATTAGGCCCAGCCTTTGGAACTTTGGTTTTCCTAGATATGGCAACTATATTGTGATCACTACATCCAATGGATTTGGATACAGCTTTCAAACAAATCTCTGCAGCATTAGTAAAGATATGACCAATACAGTTGAAGTCAGAAGTTTACATACACCATAGCAAAATACGTTTAAACTCAGTTTATCACAATTCCTGACATTTAATCCTAGTAAAAATTCCCTGTCTTAGGTCAGTTAGGATCACCACTTTATTTTAAGAATGTGAAATGTCAGAATAATAGTAGAGAGAATGATTTATTTCAGCTTTTATTTCATTCATCACATTCCCAGTGGGTCAGAAGTTTACATACACTCAATTAGTATAAAGTAGCATTGCCTTTAAATTGTTTAACTTGGGTCAAACGTTTCGGGTAGCCTTCCACAAGCTTCCCACAATAAATTGGGTGAATTTTGGCCCATTCCTCCTGACAGAGCTGGTGTAACAGAGTCAGGTTTGTAGGCCTCCTTGCTCGCACACGCTTTTTCAGTTCTGCCCACAAATTTTCTATAGGATTGAGGTCAGGGCTTTGTGATGGCCACTCCAATACCTTGACTTTGTTGTCCTTAAGCCATTTTTCCACAACTTTGGAAGTATGCTTGGGGTCATTGTCCATTTGGAAGACCCATTTGTGACCAAGCTTTAACTTCCTGACTGATGTCTTGAGATGTTGCTTCAATATATCCACATAATTTTCCTTCATCATGATGCCATCGATTTTGTGAAGTGCACCAGTCCCTCCTGCAGCAAAGCACCCTCACAGCATGATGCTGCCACCCCCGTGCTTCACGGTTGGGATGGTGTTCTTCGGCTTGCAAACATCCCCCTTTTTCCTCCAAACATAACGATGGTCATTATGGCTAAACAGTTCTATTTTTGTTTCATCAGACCAGAGGACATTTCTCCAAAAAGTACGATCGTTGTCCCCATGTGCAGTTGCAAACCGTAGTCTGGCTTTTTTATGGCGGTTTTGGAGCAGTGGCTTCTTCCTTGCTGAGCGGCCTTTCAGGTTATGTCGATATAGGACTTGTTTTACTGTGGATATAGATACTTTTGTACCTGTTTCCTCCAGTATCTTCACAGGGTCCTTTGCTGTTGTTCTGGGATTGATTTGCACTTTCGCACCAAAGTACGTTAATCTCTAGGAGACATAACGTGTCTCCTTCCTGAGCGGTATGACGGCTACCTTGGTCCCATGGTGTTTATACTTGCGTACTATTGTTTGTACAGATGAACCTGGTACCTTCAGGCATTTGGATATTGCTCCCAAGAATCAACCAGACTTGTGGAGGTCTACAAAAAAAAAAATCTGAGATCATGGCTGATTTCTTTTTGATTTTCCCATGATGTCAAGCAAAGAGGCACTGAGTTTGAAGGTAGGCCTTGAAATACATCCACAGGTACACCTCCAATTGACTCAAATGATGTCAATTAGCCTATCAGAAGCTTCTAAAGCAATGAAATCATTTTCTGGAATTTTCCAAGCTGTTTAAAGGCACAGTCAACTTAGTGTATGTAAACTTCTGACCCACTGGAATTGTGATTAAGTGAAATAATCTGTCTGTAAACAATTGTTAGAAAAATTACTTGTGTCATGCACAAAGTAGATGTCCTAACCGACGTGCCAAAACTATAGTTTGTTAACAAGAAATGTGTGGAGTGGTTGAAAAACGAGTTTTAATGACTCCAACCTAAGTGTATGTAAACTTAGGGCTTCAACTGTAGGTCAGGAGCCAGACAAGAAGGAACGAAAATAAATTATTTAGGCTATATTATTTCTATTATTTCAAGGCTATAGCCTACAAAGAAGCATTTGCGAGTGCGACACAATAGGTTAGTACGGACATAAAGCCCTCAGCATTTAAACACCATTTCGTTGTATTAAATCATTATAGTCTATAAATTGCGCATATAGGCTGTGACTTCAGTTTAATGTATTTAATTCTAAGTAAAATGACTTATTAGTGCCTTTTGAAATAATTTTTAGAATACATTTTTAGAAACACTAGTTTGGCCAGTCTGTGGCTTCAGGCTCATGGGATGGTGCCTGGAGAGGCCAGCAGTGGAGAATATCCTCTCCGCGCTTGTAGAGCTACTGGGAATGCTAAACACCCTTTTGGCCACTCTTGCCAGGCCACTCTTGCCACCCTATTTTTCTATAGGTAGGCCTAAAGGATTTTAGGCAAAATAACCCAATCAAAACGGAAAGCTCATTGAACGTGGGAATATGCCAGGCCTATTGGGCCAAAATCAATTATGGCCTATTGCAGGGTTCTTCAATTCCGGTCCTGGAGGGCCGAAACACCTCTGTTTTTCATCCTCTCCTTCTAATCTGGGGCTAATTCAGACCTGGGACACGAGGTGAGTGCAATTAACTACCAGGTAGAAATAAAAAACAGAAGTGTTTCGGCCCTCCAGGACCGGAATTGAAGAACCCTGGCCTATTGTATAGATAATAGAACAAAAATGAACGAAACGTTTAAGAGATCTGATTTTTAGTTTATAAATACTTAAGACACTTAGTTATCTACCCACCTCGTTCCTTTTTTTTAGCATGTGCACGTAGTAAGTACACCATCATGCTTTCGGGATATGTGTATTTTCAGATTCCACATTAATTATTTAGTTGTGGAATCTACATCACCGCACTCCATCTCTTGGTCCTCATCATTGTAAGTCACCTTGATTTTGCATCTGTGTGTGTTTTATCAGTTTCTTTATGAAAATATTTAGCGAACTCCATGACAGTATCTAAAGTAAGGGGCTATAGCAGCACACAGGTAGGCATGCCCTGAGCTCATGAAGTGAGCGAAATTGGAGCGGGCGACAAGGCCGACGATCGAGCTCCAGTGAAATTGGAAACGCTACGCTCCAGCTCCGCTCGCATACTCTACTAGGCCTACTGTTCGTCAATATAGGCCGAGTGCATAGACCGTTTATAAAACCCTAGTGCTACTCTGTATCTACGCATCTACTTGATTTAACCACAAGATGGCACAGTCACGTAACAATTGAACCACTGAGTGTGACAGGACATCCCTCTATAGATGACTAGAGAAAATGGATAGGCTTTTTCTGTTGACCCTAAAGTATTAAAACCGTGATTAGTCTACGCGTGGAATTACCTTCAGCAAATGTATTTGTAATTGCACTGTCCTGTTTTGACTTAAGTTATTACTGCTAAACTTTACCATGCAATTACAAATCAGTAATGTAACTATCTACCGAGGAATGTGTAGTTACAGGTATAAGGACAACCTAATGGAGCGCATCTGTGGCCTACAAGAATAATGTGATATTGTTGCAATATTTCATCAACTGGGCCCGCTCGATTTACCTGCCTTGCGTGCCGGGTCTCAAAACGTTCCCGAAGAACGACTGAGAACTCTTGTCTACCCGACACCCTTGGCGACCTAAATCAAGCGCGTCCATTGAAAAGCATTTGCGCGGAAGCCCCGCCCAATTATTTTTCATTGGTTGACTTGCATTGTTTTACTCTTATCCCATGATCTGATTGGAGGTGGAGGCAATCCCGGCTGTCGTTTGCGGCTGGATGGGCTTTTCTACAAGAAATGAACATGGTAAAAAGGAGCAAAAAAGTTTAGGCCATTCCTCATCTTATGGTTGGCGCCACTGACTGCTGCGCCTTTATAAATATACCTTGCTGTGTGAGCCACCGGAGACAACTGCGGAGACCGCGCGCTTCTGAGCTGGGTTTACGAGGGTTGAAGAATAGGGAGCAAGTTGCCATCAGTAGACTACACTATGCGAGTTCTGCGAATACATTCGCTGCTGGGTCCAGGTATGTTTTTCCGTTTCCAAGGATAAGGATTGCATCGCTGATGTCACGGTTGAGGACGTAGAACAGGTGCGCGGAACTAAGTTGGGACCTGGCGAATTTTGGAAAAAGAATTGTCACCAGGTGTAGGCTACATTCGGGCAACAGTTGTTAATGCTCAATAATTCAACGATATAGTAGTTCGAGGATATTTTGTTAATCAAATTGATACATCGACTCTGTCTCAAGTGGAGTAGCGTATCCTAGGCTATATAGACATAACTACGGATCAGTACAACATTTACTTATTGGATATTGTGCGTAATAAGCTATTAGACAACGGTTTCAGACCGATTCACTGAAAGTAAACAGTAGGCTACTCATTCATAAGTAGAGCTTCATTGCCCAGCCACCCAAGAATTTAGCGCGAGTTACAACACCAGCTTCCCAGCGATCGATCTTGCCTCCTGCGATAACACTGACGCAGATAATTGTGCACTACAGTCTACCATTGTATTGTAGACACTCGGGTGATGTTCCAGTAATTCAATGGACAGGATGTTCATATGGATAATGCTTTGAAATGACATCTGCTCAAGGAATGGAATACAACCACAGTGAGCAGATTGCCTCATCTCAGCATCTCTGTGCAAAAATAATATTTTGCATGATTGCGTTTTAGGAACATAACTGCTTGTCTCGTCTCTCAAACAACCAGTGTCTGGGACTCTAAAGGTTTACAAGAGGGATTAAACATGTCCAAAACGCTGAAGAAGCACTGGTCAGGCAGAGTCCAGGAGTGCGCCGTGTCATGGGGGAATGCTGGGGAGTTCGGCTCGGTTGTGGAGGTACGAGGGGGAGCGGAGCTAGGATACTTCCCGTACCTGGGACAGGTGATTACCGAGGCGATAGTCTGTCACGTCGGGAGGTTACCGAACAGCGGAGACGTGCTTCTGGAAGTGAACAGCACCCCTGTCAGCGGCCTGACCAACCGAGACACCCTTGCTGTCATCCGCCACTTTCGTGAGCCCATCCGTATCAAGACCGTCAAACCAGGTATGTCAAGTGTTTGCGCTCTTATCGTTGAGGTTTTGTAGCCTGCTATACTCTCCAATGTTATGCATTTTGTCATGCGATGACAGTTTCATACTGTGGCATACTGAATTAATGACCCAAGCGTGGTCTGGTCTGTGTTTTTTTCCTTTAAATTAAGACTTAGATAACCAGGTGAGGGGAGTTCTTTACTAATTACTGACCTTAATTCATCAATCAAGTACAAGGGAGGAGCGAAAACCCGCAGACACTCTGCTCTCTGTGGAATGAGTTTGACACATGCAGTACATAGGCTTGCTTTTTCAAACTAAAATGTGCATCCTGTAGCACTATCTACAAAAAGTTTTGGGACACTGTAAAGTCCATGGAGAATAAGAGCACCTCCTTATCTACGATAATCGAGAATTTCAAGAAGCATTTTGCTATGGCTGGCCATGCTTTCCACCTGGCTACCCCTACACCGGCCACCAGCTCTGCACCCTCTGCTGCAACTTGCCCATGCCCCCCCCCGGTTCTCCTTCACCCAAATTCAGATAGCTGATGTCCTGAAAGAGCTGCAAAATCTGGACCCCTACAAATCAGCTGGGCTAGACAATCTGGACCCTTTCTTTCTAAAATTAGTCGGCAAAATTGTCGCAACCCCTATTACTAGCCTGTTCAACCTCTCTTTCGTATCGTCTGATATCCCCAGAGATTGGAAAGCTGCCGCGGTCATCCCCCTCTTCAAAGGGGGTGACACTCTAGATCCAAACTGTTACAGACCTATATCCATCCTGCCCTGCCTTTCGAAAGTATTTGAAAGCCATGTTAACAAACAGATCACCGACCATTTCGAATCCCACTGTACCTTCTCCGCTATGCAATCTGGTTTTCGAGCTGGTCATGGGTGCACCTCAGCCACGCTCAAGGTCCTATACGATATAATAACCGCAATCGATAAAAGACAGTACTGTGCAGCCGTATTCATTGACCTGGCCAAGGCTTTTGACTCTGTCAATCACTGCATTCTTATTGGCAGACTAAATAGCCTTGGTTTCTCAAATGACTGCCTCGCCTGGTTCACCAACTACTTCTCAGATAGAGTTCAATGTGTCAAATCGGAGGGCCTGTTGTCTGGACCTCTGGCAGTCTCTATGGGGGTGCCACAGGGTTCAATTCTCGGGCCGACTCTATTCTCTGTGTATATCAATGTCGCTCTTGTTGCTGGTGACTCTCAGATCAACCTCTACGCAGACGACACCATTTTGTATACATCTGGCCCTTCATTGGACACTGTGTTAACAAACCTCCAAACGAGCTTCAATGCCATACAACACTCCTTCCGTAGCCTCCAACTGCTCTTAAACGCTAGTAAAACTAAATGCATGCTCTTCAATCGAACGCTGCTTGCACCCGCCCGCCCGACTAGAATCACTACTCTTGGCGGGTCTGACTTAGAATATGTGGACAACTACAAATACCTAGGTGTCTGGTTAGACCGTAAACTCTCCTTCCAGACTCACATTAAGCATCTCCAATCCATAGTTAAATCTAGAATCGGCTTCCTATTTCGCAAACAAAGCCTCCTTCACTCATGCTGCTAAACATGCCCTCGTAAAACTGACTATCCTACCGATCCTTGACTTTGGCGATGTCATTTACAAAATAGCTTCCAACACTCTACTCAGCAAATTGGATGTAATCTATCACAGTGCCATCCGTTTTGTCACCAAAGCCCCATATACTACCCACCACTGTGACCTGTACGCTCTTGTTGGCTGGCCCTCACTACATATTCGTCGCCAAACCCACTGGCTCCAAGTCATCTATAAATCACTTCTAGGCAAATCCCCGCCTTATCTTAGCTCATTGGTCACCATAGCAACACCCACCCGTAGTATGCGTTCCAGAAGGTATATCTCACTGGTCATCCCCAAAGCCAACACCTCCTTTGGGTGCCATTCCTTCCAGTTCTCTGATGCAAATGACTGGAACGAACTGCAAAAATGTCTGAAGCTGGAGACTCTTATCTCCCTCACTAACTTTAAGCATCAGTTGTCAGAGCAGCTTACGGATCACTGCACCTGTACACAGCCCATCTGTAATTAGTCCACCCAACTACCTCATCCCCATATTGTTATTTACATTGTTATTTATTTTGCTCATTTGCACCCCAGTATCTCTATTTGCACATAATCTTCTGCACATCTATCACTCCATTGTTAATACTAAATTGTAATTATTTTGCACAATGGCCTATTTATTGCCTTACCTCCATAACTTACTACATTTGCACACACTTGTGTTATTGACTGTACGTTTTGTTTATTCCATATGTAACTCTGTGTTTTTATCGCACTGCTTTGCTTTATCTTGGCCAGGTCGCAGTTGTAAATGAGAACCTGTTCTTAACTGGCTTACCTGGTTAAATAAAGGTGAAATAAAATAAACCACAGGAGGTTGGTGGCACCTTAACTGGGGAGGACGGGCTCGTGGTAATGACTGGAACGGAATGAGTGGAATGGTATCAAATACATCAAACACATGGTTTCCAGGTGTTTGATGTCATTCCATTTGCACTGTTCCAGCCATTATTATGAGCCATTCTCCCCTCAGCAGCCTCATGTGGTGCCTTAAAGTCATCATCTTATCTCTGCTCAGGCAGTAGCAGGCAGCCAGACAACGTTATCTCTGTGCTCCCCTTACTGTACTGTCTTTAGTCATCCCATTTAGCTAGGCTAGCCTGCCTAAATATGCTGCAGAGCTGTCTGATTTAAATCATCTGACAAGTTCTTCAAAGTAGATAAGGCATACTTTCACAAACTGTCTCTGTCCCTCTCTCTCCTTGTGTACATTCCCCTCTCATGCAGTCTGTGTGTATCTAATGTAGCAGTTGTAAAAGTATATCCATCTCTGTCTGAGCCGGAAAGAACAGGCTCTATGGATTATGGTCATTGTAGTTAATTACCACGTTTTCTGCACTGAACTAGGTTGATTATTTGCTTAAAGAAAACAACTCCCTTCAGCCCAGCCTTCCACATAGTTCTTGACTTGATTTCTCTCGTGAATTATTTGATTTCTCTCTAGAGAAACAGCGTGTTGGCCTCACAAAAAAAGCTCTGGTCAAAGTTAAGTTTTATTAGTCGTATGTACGGGATACACATGGTATACAGTGCATTCGGAAAGTATTCAGACCCCTTTTTCCACATTTTGTTACATTACGGCCTTTATCTAAAATGAATTAAATGGTTTTCCCCCCTCAATCTACACACAATACCCCATAATGAGAAAGAAAAACAGGTTTTCAGATTTGTTGCAAATTTATTAAAAATATTATTATTAGAAATATCACATTTACATAAGTATTCAGACCCTTTACTCAGTACTTTATTGAAGCACCGTTGGCAGCGATTACAGCCTAGAGTCTTCTTTGGTATGACGCTACAAGCATGGCACACCTGTGTTTGGGGAGTATCTCCCATTCTTCTCTGCAGATCCTCTCAAACTCTGTCAGGTTAGTTGGGGAGCGTCACTGCACAGCTATTTCCAGGTCTCTCCAGAGATGTTTGATTGGGTTCAAGTCCGGGCTCTGGCTGGGCCACTCAAGGACATTGAGACTTGTCCTGAAGCCACTCCTGCGTTGTCTTGGCTGTGTGCTTAGGGTCGTTGTCCTGTTGGGAGGTGAACCGTCGCCCCAGTCTGACGTCCTGACCTCTCTGGAGCAGGTTTTCATCAAGAATCTCTCTGTACTTTGCTCCGTTCATCTTTCCCTCGATCCTGACTATTCTCCCAGTCCCTGCCGCTGGAAAACATCCCCACAGCATGATGCTGCCACCGTCATGCTTCACTGTAGGGATGGTGCCAGGTTTCCTCCAGACATGACGCTTGGCATTCAGGCCAAAGAGGGTTTGGGTTTCATCAGACCAGAGAATCTTGTTTCTCATGGTCTGAGAGTCTTTAAGTGCCTTTTGGCAAACTCTAAGCGGGCTTTCATGTGACTTACTGACGAGTGGCTTCCGTTTGGCCACTACCATAAAGGCCTGATTGGTGGAGTGCTGCAGAGTTGGTTGTCCATCTGGAAGGTTCTCCCATCTCCACAAAGGAACTCTGGAGCTCTTTGAGTGACCATCGGGTTCTTGAAGGCCCTTCTCCCTCGGTTGCTCAGTTTGGCCGGGCGGCCAGCTCTAAGAAGAGTCTTGGTGGTTCCAAACGTATTCCATTTAAGAGCGATGCAGGCCACTGTGTTCTTGGGGACCTTCAATGCTCCAGAAATGTTTTGGTACCCTTCCCCAGATCTGTACCTCGACACAATCCTGTCTCGGAGCTCTACAGACAATTCCTTCGACCTCATGGCTTGGTTTTTGCTCTGACATGCACTGTCAACTGTGTGACCTTTAAATAGACAGGTGTGTGCCTTTCCAAATCATGTCCAATCAATTGAATTTACCACAGGTGGACTCCAATCAAGTTGTAGAAACATCTCAAGGATAATCAATGAAAACAGGATGCACCTGAGCTCAATTTCGAGTCTCATAGCAAAGGGTCTGAATACTTATGTAAATAAGGTATTTTTTATTTTATTGTTTATATTTTAGCAAAGATTTCTACAAACCTGTTTTCGCTTTGTCATTATGGGGTATTGTGTGTAGATTGAGGAATTGTTTTTATTTAATCAATTTTTGAATAAGTGGAAAAGGTCAAGGGGTCTGAATACTTTCCAAATACACTGTACATCGTCACACGAAATGCTTACTTGCAGGTTCCTTCTCGAACAATGCAACAACAATAATAAATAAAATATTAGAATACAAACAAAGTAAATGGCTCAGTAGAATAGAATAAACATTTTAGCAAAAGTATAATACAGGAAGGAACCATTTTATAGTCCAATATTTACACATGTATTGGGGGATGGGGGGCAGTGTATAAACTGAGCAGTATAATAATAGTCTGGTAGCTGTGTGTGTGTGTGTGTGTGTGTGTGTGTGTGTGCTAATGTGCAGAGAATCAGAGCAGGTGGTCAGTCCAGTTGAAGTGTTTAGCAGTCTGATGGCTTGTAGATAAAAACTGTCTCTGAGCCTGTTGGTATCAGACCTCATGCTCCAATACGGTCTGCTCGACGGTAAGGGAGAGAACAGCTCGTGGCTGGGGTGTGTGGGATCCTTGATGATGCTGTGTGCCTTCATAAGGCACTGTTTCATGTCCTGGATTGGTGGGTGATGTACTGGGCTCTTAGGACTCTTTTCTAAGAGAACATGAAACCTTTTTTTCTACATTTAACATGTTCTTTTGAGATTAGACTTATTTAAAGTTTTACTGCAAGATATGAATTGCCACTGATGTTTGTTCTTCAAATTATGTATTTTATTGAAACAAAAAATTAATGAAAATAGCCCACATTATCTTGAAATGTAATGGTTTGTTTTTTCCCAGTTTCTTTTCAGGTTTTCACTGTCAAAATCACGTTTTTAAAATAGAACATCCAATGTTGTTTTTCTAAGTCCACAACAATGCTTAAACCACATCAGGAGACTACTTTTGAGGTTTGGGAAAAATCAGAGAAGTATAGATTTTTGGGTGTAGTTACCCTTCAATTCAAGTGTGCACCTAGTAAGAGGTTGTTTTTTAAGCAGTGTTTTTATAGTGCACATGTGATGGTAGACACGCGCACCGCACACACACAGATGGGCATTCTTCTTGCCTCTTCAGAAAGTTGCAGGAAATAGAATCAGTGACGCATTCTGTTCATGTCTTATGATAAACTTGGGCTAATTAATTTTCAATACATTTAGTTGATTCCCTACTAAGGTCAATACATTTTTTTAAATTGTTGAATTCCGTTTTAATGCCTGGATTCCGTGAGGGCCCTAATTATTATATTTGGACCAGAATGAGGCTCTCTACTACTATTATTGTTCCTGCAGTGATGATTCACCATCTTCATTGAATGTTTTCATCATTTATCTGCAGATGGCCTACTAGTAGCCAATGCATATTAGGGAGCCAAATGAACGGCTCTCTCACCGATGCGATTCCGTAGGCTACACTGACTGAAAAGACGAGTCACTAATTTTAGCATCACAGTCTGGCAAGCCCGACATCCTAGAAAAGGAAACCTAGAAAACCCTTTGGTTGACTTGTCCCGATGCGATACCATGGACATAACCACGTTGATTTCTGAATGGCAAAGGGATACAGTCAGTCAGTTCCACCCCTTTTATAAACTAGACATCACTTGCTGTTCAGTTGTCAATCACAGCCTATTATGCTCCACAACTCCACGAGGCTGGCCATGCCAAAGAAAATAGATGAATGTGCCAGAAAACAATAATTGGGCTAAGTCGTGGATTTCGACTCATCATTACCACTTACAGGACATTACATGGGATGTGCAAATGTACAAGCATCATGCTCTCTCCCTCCGTGTAAAGCGGGAGAGGGCTAGACGGACTAGCAAGTTTTAACTTTTAAATGAAAAGTAATCTATGAGGTGGAAAAAGTAGCCGGTTGAAAATGTGTTTAACTGACTGATTAGCCTACAGCTGGCGCTGCATGTTCGCTCCTCTGCTTCCTGAAGTCAACAATCAACTCCTTTGTTTTGCTGATGTTGCGGGAAAGGTTGTTGTCATGACACCACAATGCCAGTTCACATACCTCATCCCTATAGGCTGACTCGTCGTTGTTGGTTATCAGACCTACAACCATGGTGCCCTCAGCAGACTTGATGGAGTTGGTGTCGTGCAAAGCCGGTAATGTGTCGTATTGGATTTGCCCCAAACATAACACTTTGTATTCAGGACAAAAAGTTAATTGCTTTGTCACATTTTTTGCAGTATCACTTTAGCGCCTTGTTGCAGACAGGATGCATGTTTTGGAATATTTTTATTCTGTACAGGCTTCCTTCTTTTCACTCTGCCATTTAGGTTAGTATTGTGGAGTAACTACAATGTTGTTGATCCATCCTCAGTTTTCTCCTGTTACAGCCATTAAAATGCAACTGTTTTAAAGTCACCATTGACCTCATGGTGAAATCCCTGAGCGGTTTCCTTCCTCTCCGGCAAATTTGTTAAGAAGGACGCCTGTATCTTTTGTAGTGACTGTGTGTATTGAAACATCCAACGTGTAATAACTTCACCATGATCAAAGGGATATTCAATGTCTGCTTTTTATTTTGACCCATCTACCAATAGGTTCCCGTCTTTGCGAGGGATTGGAAAATCTCCCTGGTCTTTGTGGTTGAATCTTTGTTTGAAATTCACTGCTCGACTGAGGGACCTTAGAGATGTGTGGGGTACAGAGATAGGGTAGTCATTCAAAAATAATGTTAAACACTATTATTGCACACAGTGAGTCCATGCAACATATGTGACTTGTTAAGCAGATTGTTACTCCTGAATACTTATTGACAAGATGTTTCAGGTCATTTGTAAACATTTAGAGAAACATAATTTCACTTTGACGTGTGTAGGCCAGTGACAAAACATCTCAATTTAATCAATTTTAAATTCGGGCTGTAAGACAACAAAATGTGGAAAAAGTCAAGGGGTGTGAATACTTTCTGTAGGCACTGTACAATAGGTGTTTCTCTCGTCCAGATGTGTTACGGCCGTGTAAATAGTGATGGAAATGGCATCTTCCATGGATCTGTTGGAGTGGGTCCAGTGTGCCTGGCATGCTAGCCTTGACCAGCCTCTACAAGCACTTCATGATGACCGAGGTGAGTGCGACGGGACGATAGTAATTTGGGCATGTCACCTTGTTTTTCTTGGGCACTGTGATGATGGTGGCCTCCTTAAAGCAGGTGGGGACTACAGCCTGGGACAGAGACAGGCTGAAGACGCCTGCTAGCTGGTCAGCACACACTCTGAGGATGCGGCCAGGGATGCCATCTGTGCCGGCAGCTTTGTGAGTATTCACACTTTTGTAGTGCACTATGTAGGGAATAGGGTGCCATTTGGGATGCAGCCATGGTCTGAGTGAAGAGGCACTCTGAAGTAACACTTAGCTGGAGTTTGTTAATGGTGCCAGCCATAGCTAAGCCAGAGCAGAGCCAGGCCTGCAGCCTTGAAGTGAGTCCAAGTCTAATGGATTATATCACAGCTTTAGATCTCCAGTCTCCTGTGCTGGTGTTACTACTGTAAATTATAGTCCTGAGAGGCCAGGGTAGACCTAAAAGGCGATAGGCTACGATCACCAGGTGTTTGCTTCAGGGGCTGTCACTCTGTAGCGTGGTGAGTGGTAACCATGACACCACAGTCCATCTGTTGGCAGGAAGTGTGTGATGAGACACCTGAAACTTAAGTGTTCTCTAAAGGCAGGTGAGTTGTTCGATGTCATTTCAGCAAGCCATGACACCCACCATCTCAGATTCTTTTGAAATCATTTTCTGTACCTAGAAACGGGTTAGATTTGGCATTCCTGAAACATTATTTATTGTGGAACAACCCAGGTAATAGTGGGATTGGCATGAGTTCAAAAGCTGAAACAGGTTTAGAATCTTACATCTGTTTACTTGTTGAGGCTATACTTTGTTATTGATCTATGTCTGTCTTTCTACTTTTTGTTGTCGATGTCTTTGGTGATGAATCAACTGCCCTGTTGGGATGAAGTTTTACTACTACACTACATACACACCTGTATGATAGAAGTCCAATGCCCAAGTAGCCTAATCTACAGTAACACATGATTGCATATCTTTGTGCCTACAATGAGAATGACTGCAGTATTGCAGTGGGGTCGTTCAAAAAGCAGTCTGTAGTTAGAAACAGATAAGAGTAGCATTCCTGAAACACAATTTTATCTCTCAGAAATTAGGCTAATTGATTTCACCCAGATTGGCCATTTTACATTTACATTTAAGTCATTTAGCAGACGCTCTTATCCAGAGCGACTTACAAATTGGTGCATTCAACTTAGGATAGCCAGTGGGACAACCACATCTTGATCACAGTAAGTACACTTCTTCAAACAAGCAGCTGTGAGCAAAGTCAGTGCAATCAGGGACAACTACATCTCGATCACAATAAGTACATTTCTTTAAACAAGTCAGTGCTAGCAGGTGAAATAAATCAGGTGTTAGTTTAGACAAAAGACAGTGGTAGTAAAGGGGGGGTAGAAGGATTACTATTATACTATTCCAGGTATTCCTTAAAGAGGTAGGGTTTCAAGTGTCTCCAGAAGGTGGTCAGTGACTCCGCTGTCCTGGCGTCGTGGGGGAGCTTGTTCCACCATTGGGGTGCCAGAGCAGCGAATAGCTTTGACTGGGCTGAGCGGGAACTGTGCTTCCGTAGAGGTAGGGGGGCTAGCAGGCCAGAGGTGGATTAACGTAGTGCCCTCGTTTGGGTGTAGGGTCTGATCAGAGCCTGAAGGTAAGGAGGTGCCGTTCCCCTCACAGCTCCGTAGGTAAGCACCATGGTTTTGTAGTAGATGTGAGCTTCAACTGGAAGCCAGTGGAGTGTGCGGAGGAGCGGGGTGACGTGAGAGAACTTGGGAAGGTTGAACACCAGACGGGCTGCAGCATTCTAGATAAATTGCAGGGGTTTAATGGCACAGGCAGGGAGCCCAGCCAACAGCGAGTTGCAGTAATCCAGACGGGAGATGACAAGTGCCTGGATTAGGACCTGTGCCGCTTTCTGTGTAAGGTAGGGTTGTACTCTGCGAATGTTGTAGAGCATGAACCTGCAGGATCGGGTCACCGCTTTGATGTTAGCAGAGAACGACAGGGTGTTGTCCAGGGTCACGCCAAGGTTCTTTGCACTCTGGGAGGAGGACACAATGGAGTTGTCAACCGTGATGGCGGGATCATGGAGCGGGCAGTCCTTCCCCGGGAGGAAGAGCAGCTCCGTCTTGCCGAGGTTCAGCTTGAGGTGGTGATCCGACATCCACACTGATATGCCTGCCAGACATGCAGAGATGCGATTCGCCACCTGGTTTTTAGAAGGAGGAAAGGAGAAAATTAATTGTGTGTCATCTGCGTAGCAATGATAGGAGAGACCATGTGAGGATATGACAGAGCCAAGTGACTTGGTGTATAGAGAGAATAGGAGAGGGCCTAGAACTGAGCCCTGGGGGACACCAGTGGTGAGGGCACGTGGTGCGGAGACAGATTCTCGCCACGCCACCTGGTAGGGGAGACCTGTCAGGTAGGATGTAATCCAAGAGTGAGCAGCGCCGGAAATGCCCAACTCGGAGAGGGTGGAGAGGAGGATCTGATGGTTCACAGTATCAAAGGCAGCAGATCGGTCTAGAAGGATAAGAGCAGAGGAGAGAGAGTTAGCTTTGGCAGTGCGGAGAGCCTCCGTGACACAGAGAAGAGCATTCTCAGTTGAATGACCAGTCTTGATACCTGACTGGTTAGGATCAAGAAGGTCATTCTGAGAGAGATAGCAGGAGAGTAGGCTAGAGACGGCACGCTCAAGAGTTTTGGAGAGAAAAGAAAGAAGGGATACTGGTCTGTAGTTGTTGACATTGGAGGGATCGAGTGTAGGTTTTTTGAGGAGGGGTGCAACTCTCGCCCTCTTGAAGACTGAAGGGACATAGCCAGCGGTCAAGGATGAGTTGATGAGCGGGGTGAGGTAAGGGAGAAGGTCTCCCGAAATGGTCTGGAGAAGAGAGGAGGGGATAGGGTCAAGCGGGCAGGTTGTTGGGCGGCTGGCCGTCACAAGTCGCAAGATTTCATCTGGAGAGAGAGGGGAGAAAGAAGTCAAAGCATAGGGTAGGGCAGTGTGAGCAGTGACCAGCGCTGTCATTTGACTTAATAAATGAGGATCGGATGTCGTCAACCTTCTTTTCAAAATGGTTGACGAAGTCATCCACAGAGAGGGAGGGGGAGGAGAACGATTCAGCAGGGAGGAGAAGGTGGCAAAGAGCTTCCTAGGTTTAGAGGAAGAGGCTTGAAATTTAGAGGGGTAGAAAGTGGCTTTAGCAGCAGAAACAGAGGAAGAAAAAGTAGAGAGGAGGGAGTGAAAAGATGACAGGTCCACAGGGAGTCTAGTTTTCCTCCATTTCTGCTCGGCTGCCCGGAGCCCTGTTGTGTGAGCTCGCAATGAGTCGTCAAGCCACGGAGCAGGAGGGGAGGACCGAGCCAGCCGGGAGGATAGGGGACATAGAGAGTCAAAAGATGTAGTAAGGGAGGAGAGGAGGGTCGAGGAGGCAGAATCAGGACACCGGAGGGAGAAGGATTTAGCAGAGGGAAGAGATGATAGGATGGAAGAGGAGAGAGTAGCGGGAGAGAGTGAGCGACGGTTGCGATGGCGCATTACCATCTGAGTAGGGGCAGAGTGAGTAGTGTTGGAGGAGAGCGAGAGAGAAAAGGATACAAAGTAGTGGTCGGAGACTTGGATGGGAGTTGCAGTGAGATTAGTAGAAGAACAGCATCTAGTAAAGATGAGGTCAAGCGTATTGCCTGCCTTGTGAGTAGGGGGGGACGGTGAGAGGGTGAGGTCAAAAGAGGAAAGGAGTGGAAAGAAGGAGCCAGAGAGAAATGAGTCAAAGACAGACGTTGGCAGGTTAAAGTCACCCAGAACTGTGAGGGGTGAGCCATCCTCAGGAAAGGAACTTATCAAGGAGTCAAGCTCATTGATGAACTCTCCAAGGGAACCTGGAGGGCGATAGATGACAAGGATGTTAAGCTTGAATGGGCTAGTGATTGTGACCGCATGGAATTCAAATGAGGAGATAGACAGATGGGTCAGGGGGAAAAGAGAGAATGTCCACTTGGGAGAGATGAGGATTCCTGTGCCACCGCCGCGCTGACCAGATACTCTCGGGGTATGCGAGAACACCCGATCAGACGAGGAAAGAGCAGTAGGAGTAGCAGTGTTTTCTGTGTTAATCCATGTTTCCGTCAGCGCCAAGAAGTCGAGGGACTGGAGGGTAGCATAGGCTGAGATGAACTCTGCCTTGTTGGCCGCAGAACGGTAGTTCCAGAGGCTGCCGGAGACCTGGATCTCCACGTGGGTCGTGCGCGCAGGGACCACCAGATTAGAGTGGCAGCAGCCACACGGTGTGAAGCGTTTGTATGGCCTGTGCAGAGAGGAGAGAACAGGGATACATAGTTGACAGGCTACAGAAAAGGCTACAATAATGCAAAAGAGATCGGAATGAAATTAACTAAACATCTGGGGAAGCGAGAGAGCGGGGCCTCCATCGACTAACTCCCGCAGAACAACTTGGCAGAACTGTCTTTGTTTCAGGGACAGTCTTTGTTTTGGGGACAGCTGCCGCTGAACAAAGAGGTTGTGCTAATAACACTAAGCTAATTGCCTAGCACAAGTGTAGCCACTCTCCCTCCTCTTGAGTTGTAATCTGCAGAGAACAAAAGAAGTGGCTGGACCTGCGTCCAGTGTGAATGGGTAGCAATCGCTTTTTAAGCAGACTGGGTAGCTTACTAACTATGACTGACAGATAGAACCAACACAGTTTACAAGTTAAAACAATTATACTTACAGAATCAAGCATGATCCTTCCAAGACTATTAGTTTATAGGGTTCATATAATCTTCAATAAATATAGGAATTAACATCCAATTTGTACCATCATTCTTCCTAACAATGAATAAGACATGAGGAATCCAATAAAATGATCAATAGCCACCCATGGACCTCCCACACCAACAACCAGTATACAGTATCAGTTCTCAACCTTGGTAGAAGAATACCTTGAAGCAAGGTTCCACTGTAGAAGGGTATGGTAGGGTGTTTAGATCCCCTGTGAAGCTTAGATAATTGGAGTGGGTGTGCCATTGATTACTGATGTGGTCTGTTCTGTGCTTGTTGTGGCCTCATTAGGCTATAGTTAATGAGTAGCAGTCCAGTCACCCTCAGCTCCCCCTGCTAAGGTAGAACGGCAACATAGCACTCAGGAATTTCCCTGGCCTAGAAACAAATACTCTAAATGTAGATGGTCTGTAAATGTATAATTTGGACAACCAAAATTGAGACAAAACGGGCAATAAAAGTAAATTGCATTCAACGTTTTAATGTCTCTTGTCCTTTTAAAGGAAGTGAGTTATGGAATCTGCCGGTTACCTCAGATTCAAGTGGGCTAGAAAGCTATATATGTTTTTTTATTTTTTATCTTAGTATTCTATAGTTAGGCACATACGTATTAAACAGCCCATACTTGTCTTGTTATGTTAGAACTGTTAATGAGAGAACCATTTCACTGGTGTTACCATCTCCAGCCCAGCAGAGTACTGCTTCAGCGTATGGTGTTTAATGAGGTCTGTCTCGCAGTGCTACAGTTTTATGGTATTGGTATTTTATTAGGATCCCCATTAGCTGTTGCGAAAGCAGCAGCAACTCTTCCTGGGATCCACACAAAACATGAAACATGACATAATACAGAACATTAATAGACAAGGACAGAACTACATCAAATGGGGTGGTTGTTGTAACCAGTTGAAGGTATCAGATGCTTTACTCTGCCAACAACCTCTATAGCTTCTGTCTAACACTCTTATAAACACATTTCTGCATCGATGGACAATAAGGTTGTATCTATCCAATCTAAGCAATGTTCACCTATACAATGGCAAGAAAGTCTTCCTTCAACATTATTTTTCACCAAACAACATTTCAGCATTTGTATTTTGGTGGAACGGGTCCCCAGCCCACACAATGTATCACTGAAATAGACCACCACTACCAGAAGATAAAGTTGCAATGAAAACTAGACTATGTTACAGAAGATCCAACTCCGTAAATGACTAGTGTTGGTTTCCTCATAAATGTCTGTCGCCCAGTGGGTTGTGAAACACTGTGACAGTAAACCACATTACACCGTCACACGTCTTCCTCTCACCGTCACACGTCTTCCTCTCACCGTCACACGTCTTCCTCTCACCGTCACACGTCTTCCTCTCTCCGTCACACGTCTTCCTCTCTCCGTCACACGTCTTCCTCTCTCCGTCACACGTCTTCCTCTCACCGTCACACGTCTTCCTCTCACCGTCACACGTCTTCCTCTCACCGTCACACGTCTTCCTCTCACCGTCACACGTCTTCCTCTCTCCGTCACACGTCTTCCTCTCTCCGTCACACGTCTTCCTCTCTCCGTCACACGTCTTCCTCTCACCGTCACACGTCTTCCTCTCTCCGTCCCTGTTTTTTTAGTTCAGCTATACTCAAATCTGTGTTCCTCACATGCCACAACAGTCCCTGGGGAAAATCTATTAAAACAGTGTTCTCTCTATCACTCTCTTTTTTGTTTTCAGGTAACAGCTCACGTTTAAAGAATGTCCCATGGCGGCGTCGGGATTAATTTTGTACGATTAATTTTGCGAAGCTCTCACTCTGAGAGAGGTGGGGGCTTGGCCTTGCCTCGGGTGGTGCCTTTCACAGTGCCCTACCCAGAACAGAATCGACACAAGGGTCACAACGTCCTACTTCTGTCATGCATGGCATGGAGCAGAGGGGTTCAATCAATGACAACAGACCTGTCACAGAGGGGGCTTATACCTCTAAACCCCATTGACTTGTGATTACATTCTGATGATCTATAGCTCATCATGACTATAGACCATGCACTGGAATTGTTAAAGGCATTTTAATGGTGCTGATTGGCCCTTCAGTCATGAGCCAGTGTTTTTAGAGGTAGAAGCATTATTATACGGGTTATAATCTTCCTCTTCTCCCTTTCATTGGTGACACATTGCATTCCAAATACAGATGGAACACAACTTGAGTTATCTTATCTCTCCTGTGTCTTCTTGTGTGTGCCTGTGCGCATGCATGTGCGTCTGTGTGAGAGTATCACAGACCTGACTTGTTTCATCCACCCATCAGCCCCTTCCACTGGCTGCTTACAGTCTCTGGGCTCATTCCCCAACCCTGTCACACTTCCTCCATCCCGCACGCCTGTCCGCCCGTCCACCAGCCAGGCCGTCAGTGGGGAAGGAGTGAAAGAGAGAGTGAGAGTGAGCGGACGGGTGCGCTGAGGCCCCAGACAGAAGCAGCTGCTGTGAATACTAAAGTGTCCCGCTCCTCCTCCTGCCTCTCCTTCTCTCCGCCCCTGGCACGGCCCACTCCTGCAACAGCTCTCACTCAGCACTAAGGTGGTTATATGGGCTGACTTCCAATTTGTCTTTATTGCAGTTGCGTTCCAGGTTAACTATATTGCAGTCGTGCTGTGCAGATCAGATCTCACAATGCCTGGAGAAATGCTTAACTTCACGCACATCTCAGATGATCTCATCCACCCCTCTCCCACTCCTTCATTCCCACACTGCAGAGCATGAGAGACACACAAACAATCAACCCTTCTCTCAGGAAGACTGGAGGAGTAGAGGGAACCAGGGAAGACTTCAAGAGGCTCTGTGGTGCCAGTCTCTATTTGGCCAACACTTGTCGTTCCCATCAAAGCTGTGAGTGTTTGAAATGAGTTGCACTGCTGCCTGTTTGTTGGCAGAGAGCAGACTCTTACTGACCAGTGTCGAACTGGAGAACGCCCGGCGTCCCGGGTGCTTGTTATTTATCCCTGTTTTATTGTCGTGATTCTGACTGTCACGGCCGACACCGTCCGCCTGGTAATCAATACGGCCTGCAACAATGACTTTTAAAAAATATGATCTGTGGTCTCTTCTCACTGCCTCATTATCTAAGGGAAGGGGATGCATTACATGGCACACTGCATGTTTACAGACCGAGGAGATGTGAGTCTGCTGCTTTCACTAATGCACCCTCCTTTCTCTGACAGACAGAGTAGAGTGGTTGTTTCACAGTGTAGTGTCAGCATCAGAGGTAGCAGCCATGTCTCTATCAGTGGAGGCTGCTGAGGGAACGACGGCTCATAATAATGTCTGGAAAGGAGTGAATGGAATGTCATAGAACCCATGGAAGCCATGTTTGACGTATTTGATACCATTCCACTGATTCCTCTCCAGCCATTACCACGAGTCCGTCCTCCTTTGCCAAGATAATACATCCACCTGACAGGTGTGGCATATCAAGAAGCTGATTTAAACAGCACAATCATTACACAGGTGCACCTTGTGCTGGGAACAAAAATAGGCCACTTTAAAATGTGCAGTTTTGTCACACAGCATAATGCCACAGATGTCTCAAGTTTTGAGGGAGTGTGCAATTGGCATGCTCACTGCAGGAATGTCCACCAGAGCTGTTGCCAGAGAATTGAATGTTCATTTCTCTACCAGAAGCTGCCTCCAACGTGGTATTAGAGAATTTGGCAGTACGGCCAACCATCCTTAGAACCACAGACCACATGTAACCACGCCAGCCCAGGACCTCCACATCCGGCTTCTTCACCTGAGGAATCGCCTGAGACCAGCCTCCCGGACAGCTGATGAAGCTGTGGGTTTGCACAACCGAAGAATGTCTACACAAACTGTCAGAAACCGTCTTAGGGAAGCTCATCTGCGTGATCGTCGTCCTCACCAGGGTCTTGACCTGACTGCAGTTTGGCGTCATTATGACTTCCGTGGGCAAATGCTCACCTTCGATGGCCACTGGCACGCTGGAAAAGTGTGCTCTTCATGGATGAATCCTGGTTTCAACTGTACCGGGCAGATGGTGTGTGCATAACGTCGTGCGGGCGAGCGGTTTGCTGATGTCAACGTTGTAAACAGAGTGCCTGGTGGGGTTATGGTATGGGCAGGCATAAGATACGGACAACGAACACAATTGTAGTTGATCATGGCAATTTGAATGCACAGAGATACCGTGATGAGATCCTGAGGCCCATTGTCGTACCATGTCACCTATTGAGCATGTTTGGGATGCTCTGGATTGACGTGTACGACAGTGTGTTCCAGTTACCGCCAATATCCAGCAACTTCGCACAGCCATTGAAGAGGAGTGGGACAACATTCCACAGGCCACAATCAACAGCCTGGTCAACTTTATGCGGAGGAGATGTGCCGTGCTGCAAATGGTGGTCACACCAGATACTGACTGGTCTTCTGATCCACTCCCCCTTATTAAATTTTTTTTTTTTTAAGGGATCTGTGACCAACAGATGCATATCTGTATTCCCAGTCGTGAAATCCATAGATTAGGGCCTAATTCATTTATTTCAATTGACTGATTTCCTTATATGAACTGTAACTTTGTTGCATGTTGCGTTTTATTTTTGTTCAGTGTAGAATGAGTAAAACTGGCGTCCCCATTCAAGTCAATAATGGCATAATCAGTGGATAGGCAGCCATTGCGAGTGTAGCCGTAGGCACAAAGAAGGAAGTAAAAGCATCAAGTGTACCCATCAATATGTGCTGTGATTTGAGTCAACTCAACTGACATTTCAAAAAATACATGCCGTTGCATGTGCCACACACACACACTGTCACAAGGAACATTAACCCCCAGCTTAACGCTAAAGGTTAAGAGTCAATGGCCTGAGAATATAATGCAGCTGTTCTGTTCAGGCAATGCATCCTGGGACAGATAAGTAGTCACCTCGGGAGATGTTTCCCTTACTTTCTCTCCCTTCAGCCGTGAATGAACGAATGCTGTCTGTCATTCCCATGTGCAGCAGAATGAGCCCTGTCATGCTAAAAGCTGATGGCTTGACACGTCGAGAGACCACGAGGGGGTGGGAGGCTGGGGAGGCGGGGAGTGCTGTCACAGCACTAGCAGCTGTTTGTGTGTGTGAAGATGTGCCTTTTTGAGCAGTGAAAAGAAAATTCGGAGTGCTCAACGACGAGTGTCTGAAGTTTATCCTGAACAGATACACAGAAGGAACAATTTCTGTTTCTCTCTGAAGGTGGTGACCGACAGACAAACAGTGGCTTAGTCACAACCAGCTGTTTTTAAAGGGAGATATGGAAGGGAGGGATGGAGGGAAAGAAGGGAGATAAGGGAAGATTGGATGGTGTGTGTGCACACTGCACAGAGGGGCAGACCTTGATAATGACTCGCAGCTCCATTTTTTTATTACACAAGTCATTGGATGAAAGCGTCTTCTGTACGGGGGAGTTTTGTTAAGAGCCCCGATGCTCTGTTTGAACATTAACTCGCATCGCTTGCGATATGGCTTTGGAAGCATAAGGACTTTATCTTTCATATCAGTGAGACATTTCCAAAAACAAAAGGTTAAATTGATTCCCATATGGCCATATTTCCGTGTTTACAGAAGACAGACAGAAGACAGAGGGACCACCTGTGCTAATTAGCTATTTAGCATGCGCCGAACACCTGTGTGTAACGGAAGAAGGCCGCCAGAAATGTATTGTCACTGAAAAATACAGTTGGCTGCAACTGTGTTAAGGTTGTTAAAACAGTGTACAGTAAGTGTATATTTTGCATTTGCGAAACTATTTTGATGGGATATGAAAGTAGAGGGCTTTATGTTTCTAGAACCGTATCGCAATCGAGAATCGATTTGCGTTTAGATGGAGTATTTGGCTGTTTTGGCTGCCAGAGCAAGTCTACCTTCTGAAAATAACAATGTTCTTGGACCTTAAGGAGTAATAGTAGGCTCCTTAAGAGTACATATTGGGCTTGGGCAGACCTGGCTGGATAGAGGATTAGATGACTGGAAAGAGCCTCTTTACAGATGCATTGTTCCCTCTCCTGCTATTGGCATGGGTACTGGGTATGAAATGTCCTTATTGGCCAATTTGAAAATAAAGGTCCCTATTGGCCAATTTGGCCTGACTCCTGAGTACAAGAGTCCCTTTTCCACTGCAGAGGCACTGAGGGGCAAGGGGAGGAGTGGCAGCTAGCGTCTCTGCCCACAAAATCTCCTGACCAGAACATTTCCAGCTGAAGGAGATGCAGAGATTAAAGAGATCAGAAATGCAAATAAACAAAGTGAAGTATAGAGAGCAAGAGAGGATGTGACTGAGATTGGTGTTGCTTCTCTTTGTGCTCTCTGTCTCTCTGTCTCTGTATGTCTGTGTGGTACTAGTTGTCTGTACCTCCTACTGCCCTGTGTTCCTATAAGACCTGTTATTATTCCTTCCTAGCCTGACTAACGCTCCCCTCACCTCCGCTCCGCTCGACACTCCACCGCTAGAGAACAGGCACAGTTGGCTTTTTGGAATCTTAATGTCTGCAAATAACTCTCTCTGCCCTCCTTGTGAGCCGCCAGTGTGTCCACCTGCATAAGAATGAGAAATTGGGGCAGAGAGAGGGATTGTTTCTTCAGTTCTAGTGGCCTTTTGAGGAGAAATGCAATCAGAATGATGGGATTTGTGTTGCTTTATTCCTGCAGGCTGGGGTTTGATGTTGATTGCATTGATTCTCCTTCCCTCTGTAATCATTCAGATATCTACAAATGTTGCTTAGTTACCACTCGTTCTGTTCTGTGACATTACAGGTGTTTGGCCCAGCTGATTTGTATTTTTACAGCTCTTTGGTTTTCTTTGATTCTCCTTTCTTTTCTCTAGGGTTGGTGTTGTGGTGTTAGGGAGAGAGAGGCCCACCACTGTCTTTGTGTATTCTCTTGGGCTTGCTGCTTGCTTTTTGCTCCTCCTGCATGTGTTAATCTCAGGCCTGGCAGGGTCATGGTGGCACATTGGACCACTGCCCTGATAGGCCTCACTCAATTGCCTCTGTGGTCTGTGCCAGGCTGCCAGCTCAACCCATTCAGCTGTTTGGCACTGCCACACCAGCCTAACTTCAAATTACCCACCCACCCACTCAACCAGCCAGCCAGTCAGTTATTGTTCTGTTGCCACAGCTGTTGTCAGCTCTGAATTGTGCCCAGTGCCAACCATGGGGACTTTGAGGTGGTGTATCTGGTATTGGGCCCACTGAATTTAAAATAAAGCTGTGGGCAAATACAGGGGATGAAAGATTTAATGCAGTTGAGACAGAAAAACTAACACTGAAGTTCCGGGTGGTTCTGAGAAAGCAAAGCTGAACACATATTTAAATAAAATAAACTATTATCAATCTCTACAGGATTACCTGGCTAGAGTCAATCTCAAATTCTAATTGGTTGCTGATACAAGATGGGAGATAAATTATTGGATTGGCCTATTGCAACATACTTTCCTCCCCCTGCAGAGTCTCTATGCTGCAGATAACACAGTGTCCTCATCAGAATTCATGGATGCCAGGGATTTCTGCTCAGGCAATTTGGTAGGCCTTGCTTGTTAGGTTTTCTAACAGCTTATTGATCGGCCCAATCTGAGCCGGTTAAGCCAGCGTCCATAGCATAGCGGCAGGGCCACTGATCTCTATGTAAAGGACACAGAGGACACACACACTACAGTGGAGCTGCAAGCCATCCCGTATATCTTACAGGGTTATTTGTGTCTTTTCTTAGCAAGTACAGTTGAAGTTGGAAGTTTACATACACTTAGGTTGGAGTCATTAACTTGTTTTTCAACCACTCCACAAATGTCTTGTTAACAAGCTATAGTGTTGGCAAGTCGGTTAGGACATCTACTTTGTGCATGACACAAGTAATTTTTCCAACAATTGTTTACAGACAGATTATTTCACTTATAATTCACTGTATCACAATGCCAGTGGGTCAGACGTTTACATACACTAAGTTGACTGTGCCTTTAAACAGCTTGGAAAATTCCAGGAAATGATGTCATGGCTTTAGAAGCTTCTGATAGGCTAATTGACATCATCTGAGTCAATTGGAGGTGTGCCTGTGGATGTATTTCAAGGCCTACCTTCAAACTCAGTGCCTCTTTGCTTGACATCATGAGAAAATCAAAACAAATCAGCCAAGACATCAGAAAAAAACATTATAGACCTCCACAAGTGTGGTTCATCCTTGGGAGCAATTTCCAAACGCCTGAAGGTACCACGTTCATCTGTACAAATAATAGTATGCAAGTATAAACGCCATGGGACCACGCAGCTGTCTTGCCGCTCAGGAAGGAGACACGTTCTGTCTCCTTGAGATGAACGTACTTTGGTGCACACCATCACAAAGCCCTGACCTCAATCCTATAGAAAATGTGTGAGCAGAACTGAAAAAGCGTGTGCGAGCAAGGAGGCCTACAAACCTGACTCAGTTACACCAGCTCTGTCAGGAGGAATGGGCCAAAATTCACCCAACTTATTGTGGGAAGCTTGTGGAAGGCTACCTGAAACATTTGACCCAAGTTAAACAATTTAAAGGCAATGCTACCAAATACTAATTGAGTGTATGTAAACTTCTGACTTCAACTGTATATCTTTACAGGTCGTTGTAAAGTGTATCTTTCTCATATTTCATTGGCAAGTTGTCTACCATCGCGAGCCTGCAGATTCGAAGACCGCATGTCTATTCGGTCGGTTGAAGCATTTTTTGCAAAACACTCACAACCTCTTTATTCAGTCCACGATTGTCATTTCCCATTCTTCACTAATAGGCACAACCCTCCTGATGAATTGCAAATTGTGTTTGAAACTGAAAGGAGGATGCCTTTTTATATAATCAGATGAAAGCACAAGGCTTCATGGCCTCTGTGTAGCTCATGATCAGTTCAACTTCTCTAGCACCCCTCTCCTCTAGCACCCCTCTCCTCTAGCACCCCTCTCCTCTAGCACCCCTCTCCTCTAGCACCCCTCTCCTCTAGCACCCCTCTCCTCTAGCACCCCTCTCCTCTAGCACCCCTCTCCTCTAGCACCCCTCTCCTCTAGCACCACTCTCCTCTAGCACCCCTCTCCTCTAGCACCCCTCTCCTCTAGCACCCCTCTCCTCTCCTCTAGCACCCCTCTCCTCTAGCACCCCTCTCCTCTAGCACCCCTCTCCTCTAGCACCCCTCTCCTCTAGCACCCCTCTCCTCTAGCACCCCTCTCCTCTAGCACCCTCTCCTCTAGCACCCCTCTCCTCTAGCACCCCTCTCCTCTAGCACCCCTCTCCTCTAGCACCACTCTCCTCTAGCACCCCTCTCCTCTAGCACCCCTCTCCTCTAGCACCCCTCTCCTCTAGCACCCCTCTCCTCTAGCACCACTCTCCTCTAGCACCCCTCTTCTCTAGCACCCCTCTTCTAGCACCCCTCATTACGGGGCCTCTAAGGGTCCTTTTAAGATTTGCCCTTTCAACTGGATTGGTCTTCGTTAGAAGATGAATGGTGGCTCTCTGTATTATCCCTGTGATTGTGTGACTGTTGGAGTGGCCATTACCAGTAATCAATCAGTACTTCTCATGCAGGAGAAAGTGGGAATCCGGATCACTGATTGTCTCGGCGTATAATGGCACAAAATGAAAACTGTTCCTCTCTCATGCACCCTTCTTCACAGACCGCATCACGTCATCTCTCCTTCACTGTGAGTATGGATCCTTTAGATGGCTTGACCAGTCCGAACTCACACACACACACACACACAGAAAACCTGTGATCGTTGACTGACCCCATGGTTGTCCCAAGAGAACCATGTTCCCTTTTCTTGATCATTGAGTCTCTCTGCTCACCTTATTTCCTGAGATAGGATTCTGTCATCTCCAAGCTGAGATAGAACATACTCTAAGCAGCACCATATGTAAAACTGCCTTCAATTAACTTTTATGAGTAACAATGTGTCACAAAAAATAGATCTGTCAGCTCTGATGGAAGCAAGTGAGTTCTCCCAAGGTGCTTTTCAAAAAGTGCTTCAAAAATAATGTTCTGTCAAACTGCTTTACATAAGCTGTAAAAATATGTCCCTGTAGAAGAACAAGCGGCACAGTTCAATCTGATTAGTGTGGAATTATTACTATATCAAGTGATTAAACATTGCATAGAGATATAACAATGACATGACGTGTCAAAACCAAATGTTTCATAGTACTGTGATATAAGTCGCTCCCCATATTTGTAACAATGTAGCTCCCTTGCATATTGTATAAAAAAACGAGCTTAATATTTGTCGGGAATTTGAGTCATGTAAGGAATGCAGATATGTAGAGTTTGATGGTTGTGAGAACAGAACACTATGTGCTGATGGGAAGCTGTACTCCCAACAGAAGAGAAGTGTATTGTTACCAACAGGTGTTTGTTCTGGCTGCCAGCTCACATTGTTTCCATTTGGCCTTTGGAGCTGTGAGGAGAGAGGAGTACATGATATCGTCTGCTTCAGTGTAACAGTCTCCTTACTGTTTGTGTCTTTAATCCTTACCTTGACTTTGTTGTCCTTAAGCCATTTTGCCACAACTTTGGAAGTATGCTTGAGGTCATTGTCCGTTTGGAAGACCCATTTGTGACCATGCTTTAACTTCCTGACTGATGTCTTGAGATGTTGCTTCAATAAATCCACATAATTCTCCTTCCTCATGATGCCATCTATTTTGTGAAGTGTACCAGTCCCTCCTGCAGCAAAGCACCCCCACAGCATGATGCAGCCACCCCCGTGCTTCACAGTTGGGATGGTGTTCTTTGGCTTGCAAGCCTACCCCTTTTTCCTCCAAACATAACGATGGTCATTATGGCCAAACAGTTTTATTTTTGTTTCATCAGACCAGAGGACATTTCTCCAAAAAGTACGATCTTTGTCACCATGTGCAGTTGCAAACTGTAGTCTGTCTTTTTTATGGCTGTTTTGGAGCAGTGGCTTCTTCCTTGCTGAGCGGCCTTTCAGGTTATGTCGATATAGGACTCGTTTTACTGTGGATATAGATACTTTTGTACCTGTTTCCTCCAGCATCTTCACAAGGTCCTTTGCTGTTGTTCTGGGGTTGATTTGCACTTTCTTACCAAAGTACGTTAATCTCTAGGAGACAGAACGCGTCTCCTTCCTGAGCGGTATGACGGCTGCGTGGTCCCATGGTGTTTATACTTGCGTACCATTGTTTGGACAGATGAACGTGGTACCTTCAGGTGTTTTGGAAATTGCTCCCAAGGATGAACCAGACTTCTGGAGGTCTACACTTTTTTGTTGTTGAGGTCTTGGCTGATTTCTTTTGATTTTCCCATGATGTCAAGCAAAGAGTCACTGAGTTTGAAGGTAGGCCTTGAAATACATCCACAGGTACACCTCCAATTGACTCAAATGATGTCAATTAGCCCATCAGAAGCTTCTAAAGCCATGACTTCATTTTCTGGATTTTTCCAAGCTGTTTAAAGGCACAGTCAACTTAGTGTATGTAAACTTCTGACCCCTTCTGGAATTGTGATACAGTGAATTATAAGTGAAATAACCTGTCTGTAAACAATTGTTGGAAAAATTACTTGTGTCATGCACAAAGTAGATGTCCTAATCGAGTAGTTTGTTAACAAGAAATTTGTGGAGTGGTTGAAAAACAAGTTTTAATGACTCCAACCTAACTGTATGTAAACTTCCGACTTCAACTGTATGTGTATGTATGTATGTATGTGTATATATATATATCTCTAGTACCAGTCAAAAGTTTGGACACACCTACTCATTCAAGGTTTTTCTTTATTTATACTATTTTCTGCATTATAGTAACCAAAAAAGTGTTAAACAAATCAAAATATAATTTATATTTGAGATTCTTCAAAGTAGCCACCCTTTGCCTTGGACAGCTTTGCACACTCTTGGCATTCTGTCAACCAGCGTCATGAGGTATTCACCTGGAATGCATTTCAATTAACAGGTGTGCCTTGTTAAAAGTTAATTCATGGAATTTCTTTCCTTCTTAATGCGTTTGAGCCAATCAGTTGTGTTGTGACAAGGTAGGGGTGGTATACAGAAGAGAGCCCTATTTGGTAAAAGACCAAGTCCATATTATGGCAAGAACAGCTCAAATAAACAAAGAGAAACGACAGTCCATCATTACTTTAAGACATCAAGGTCAGTCAATCCGGAAAATGTGAAGAACTTTGAACGTTTCTTCAAGTGCAGTCGCAAAAACCATCAAGCACTATGACGAAACTGGCTCTCATAAGAACCGCCACAGGAATGGAAGACCCAGAGTTACCTCTGCTGCAGAGGATAAGTTCATTAGTTACCAGCCTCAGAAATGGCAGCCCAAATAAATGCTTCACAGAGTTCAAGTAACAGACACATCTCAACATGAACTGTTCAGAGGAGACCGCATGAATCAGGCCTTCATGGTTGAATTGCTGCAAAGAAACCACTACTAAAGGACACCAATAATAAGAAGAGACTTGCTTGGGCCAAGAAACATGAGCAATGGATATTAGACTGGTGGAAATCTGTCAAAATTAGAGATTTCTGGTTCCAACCGCCGTGTCTTTGTGAGACGCAGAGTAGGTGAACAGATTATCTCTGCATGTGTGGTTCCCACCATGGAGGCGTGATGGTGTGGGGGTGATTTGCTGGTGACACTGTCAGTGATTTATTTAGAATTCAAGGCACACTTAATCAGCATGGCTACCACAGCATTCTGCAGCGATACACCATCCCATCTGGTTTGCGCTTAGTGGGACTGTCATTTGTTTTTCAACAGAACAATGACCTAAAACACACCTCCAGGCTGTGTAAGGGCTATTTGACCAAGGAGAGTGATGGAGTGCTGCATCAGATGACCTGGCCTCCACAATCACCCGAGCTCAATCCAATTGAGATGGTTTCGGATGAGTTGGACCGCAGAGTGAAGGAAAAGCAGCTAACTAGTGCTCAGAATATGTGGGAACTCCTTCAAGACTGTTGGAAAAGTATTCTTCATGAAGCTGGTTGAGAGAATGCCAAGAGTGTGCAAAGCTGTCAAGGCAAAAGGTGGCTACTTTTGAAGAATCTCAAATGTAAAATATATTTTGATTTGTTTAAAACTTTTTTGGTTACTACATAATTCCATGTGTTATTTTGTAGATTTGATGTCTTCACTACTATTCTACAATGCAGAAAATATTAAAGATAAAGAAAAACCATTGAATGAGTAGGTGTGTCCAAACTTTTGACTGGTACTGAATATATAACAATTATTTGTACTTTTTACCCCTTCTCTCTAATGTTGTGATATCCAATTGGTAGTTAGTCTTGTCCCATCGCTGCAACTCCCGTATGGACTCGGAAGAGGTGAAGGTCGAGAGCAATGCGTCCTCCGAAACACGACCCTGCGAAGCGCACTGCTCGCTTAACCTGGAAGCCAGCCTCACCAAGGTGTCAGAGGAAACACCGTACAACTGGCGACCGATGTCGGCGTGCCTGCACATGGCCCGCCACAAGGAGTCACTAGAGCGCGATGGGACAAGGACATCCCGGCCGGCCAAACCCTCCCCTAACCCGGACGACGCTGGGCCAATTGTGCGCCGCCTCATGGGTCTCCCAGTTGCGGATTTCAAAGGTTTTACTGAGTTACAGTTCATATAAGGAAATCAGTCTATTGAAATAAATTCATTAGGCCCTAATCTATGGATTTCACATGACTGGGAATACAGAAATGCATCTGTTGGTCACAGACACCTTAAAAAAAAGGTAGGGGCGTGGATCAGAAAACCAGTCAGTATCTGGTGTGACCATCATTTGCATCATGCAGCACAACACATCTCCTTCTCATAGAGTTGATCAGGCTGTTGATTTGTGGAATGTTGTCCCACTCCTGGATATAGGCGGGAACTAGAACATGTTGTCGTACACCGATCCAGATCATCCCAAACATGCTCAATGGGTAACATCTCTGGTGAGTATGCAGGCCATGGAAGAACTGGGACATTTTCATCTTCCAGGAATTGTGTACAGATCCTTGCAACGTGGAGCCGTGCATTATCATGCTGAAACATGAGGTGATGGCGGCGGATGAATTTTATGACAACGGGCCTCAGGATCTCATCAAGGTATCTCTGTGCATTCAAATTGCCATAGATAAAATGCAATTGTTTGTTGTCCGTAGCTTATGCCTGCCCATACCATAACCCCACCGCTACAATGGGGCACTGGTCACAACGCTGACATCAGCAAACCGCTCACCCACACCACGCCACCACGTCTGCGGTTGTGAGACTGTAACATTACATGATCTGGTAACTGCTCTGGTGGACATTCCTGCAGTCAGCATGCCAATTGCAAGCTCCCTCAAAACTTGAGACATCTGTAGCATTGTGTTGTGACTAAACTGCACGTTTTAGAGTGGCCTTTTATTGTCCCCAGCACAAGGTGCACCTGTGTAATGATCATGCTGTTAATCAGTTTCTTGATATGCCACACCTGTCAGGTGGATGGATTATCTTGGCAAAGGAGAAATGCTCACTGGGATGTAAACATATTTGTGCACAGAATTTGAGAGAGCTTGTTGTGTATGGAACATTTCTGTGATCTTTTATTTCAGCTCATGAATCATGGGACCAACACTTTACATGTCGAGTTAATATTTTTGTTCAGGACAGTGCCTTGCAAAAGTATTCATCCCCCTTGCCGTTTTTCCTGTTTTGTTGCATTACAACCTGTAATTTAAATGGATTTTTATTTGGATTTCATGTAATGGACATACACAAAGTAGTCCAAATTGGTAAAGAGAAATGAAAAAAATAACTTGGTCAAAAAATTCTTACAAAATAAATAACGGAAAAGTGGTGTGTGCATATGTATTCACCCCCTTTGCTATGAATTCCCTAAATAAGATCTGGTGCAACCAATTACCTTCAGAAGTCACATAATTAGATTGCACACAGGTGAAATGTATTTAACTAAGTGTCACATGATCTCAGTGTATATATATACACCTGTTCTGAAAGGTCCCAGAGTCTGCAACACCACTAAGCAAGGGGCACCACCAAGCAAGCGGCACCATGAAGACAAAGGAGCTCTCCAAACAGGTCAGGGATAAAGTTGTGGAGAAGTACCGATCAGGGATGTGTTATAAAGAAATATCAGAAACTTTGAACATCCCACGGAGCACCATTTTAAATCCATTATTAAAAAATTGAAAAAATATGGCACCACAACAAACCTGCCAAGAGGGGGCCGCCCACCAAATCTCACGGACCAGCCAAAGAGGGCATTAATCAGAGATGCAACAAAGAGACCAAAGATAACACTAAAGGAGCTGCAAAGCTCCACAGCGGAGATTGGAGTATCTGTCCATAGGACCACGTTAAGCCGTACACTCCACAGAGCTGGGCTTTACGGAAGAGTGGCCAGAAAAAAGCCATTGCTTAAAGAAAATAATAAGCAAACACGTTTGGTGTTCGCCAAAAGGCATGTGGGAGACTCCCCAAACATATGGAAGAAGGTACTCTGGTCAGATGAGACTAAAATGCAGCTTTTTGGCCATCAAGGAAAACGCTATGTCTGGCGCAAACCCAACACCTCTCATCACCCCGAGAACACCATCCCCACAGTGAAGCATGGTGGTGGCAGCATCATGCTTTGGGGATGTTTTTCATCGGCAGGTACTGGGAAACTGGTCAGAATTGAAGGAATGATGGATGGCGCTAAATACAGGGAAATTCTTGAGGAGGAACCTGTTTCAGTCTTCCAGAGATTTGGGACTGGGACGGAGGTTCACCTTCCAGCAGGACAATGACCCTAAGCATACTGCTAAAGCAACACTTGAGTGGTTTAAGGGGAAACATTTTAAATGTCTTGGAATGGCCTAGTCAAAGCCCAGACCTCAATCCAATTGAGAATCTGTGGTATGACTTAAAGATTGCTGTACACCAGCGGAACCCATCCAACTTGAAGGAGCTGGAGCAGTTTTGCCTTGAAGACTGGGCAAAAATCCCAGTGGCTAGATGTGCCGAGCTTATAGAGACATACTCCAAGAGACTTGCAGCTGTAATTGCTGCAAAATGTGGCTCTACAAAGTATTGACTTTGGGGGGGGGGGTGAATAGTTATGCACGCTCATCTTCTGTTTTTTTGTCTTATATCTTGTTTCGCAAGAAAAATTGTTTTGCATCTTCAAAAAATCCATTTTAATTCCAGGTTGTAAGGCAACAAAATAGTAAAAATGCCAGGGGGGTGAATACTTGCGCAAGCCACTGTATATTTTCTGTACTTTTACTGTATTCTGTCATAATGATAAGCTCCATAGTGTGTGGGAGCACCGTCTTTTCTTTTGAATATCATAGTGATAAGCTGCCATGCAGTATGTGACCTCAGAACAGCCTCAATTCGTCAGGGTATGGACTCTACAAGGTGTCCAGCGGTCCACAGGGATGCTGGCCCATGTTGACTCCAATGCTTCCCACAGTTGTGTCAAGTTTGCTGGATGTCCTTTGGGTGGTGGACCATTCTTGATACACACAGGAAACTGTTGAGCGTGAAAAACCCAGCAGCGTTGCAGTTCTTGACACAAACCGGTGTGCCTGGCACCTAATACCATATCCGTTCAAAGTCACTTAAATCTTTTTTTTATCTTGCCCATTCACCCTCTGAATGCACACATACACAATCCATGTCTCATTTTTCTCAAGGCTTAAACATCCTTCTTTAATCTGTCTCCTCCCCTTCATCTACACTGATTTGAAGTTGATTTAACAAGTGACATCAATAAGGGATCATAGCTTTCACCTGGATTCACCTGGTCAGTATATGTCATGGAAATAGCCGGTGTTCTTAATGTTTTGTACACTCAGTGTCTGTGGAATCGTTTTGTTTTTCTCTCTGCCCTGATTGAAACACTCCGGAGGGAAGGGAGCGACGCAGCTCTGACACAGAAATGACTAGCAGTTGTGCAGCAGACAGTCAGCATGATTTGAGGATAGGACTGTTCGGATGACGTCCTCTGCCTAGACGGCAAATGATTGCGTTTCTGTTTTGTAGAGGTCCTGAGAGTCTGGGAGAGGAGCCCAGCTCTTTCACTGATTCAACATTTCTGCTGACAGAGAGGCAGGCAGCCTCTACAGCTTGGCAGAGCAGAGGTGACACAGAGGGACAGTGATGGATAAAGTTGAGATCCTTCTAGACAGCCACCCTCTCCTGAGCTCTGACCTTAGTGACCTTTTCAAACACAAGAATGGAGAGGATGCTCTGGACACAGGGAATCATTGCTCCCTGTCGTCAAACTCATTGAGAGCATGTTATTTACAAACAGACAAAGTGCTGTGGTATAAGGCACTGCATCGCAGTGCTAACTGTGCCACTAGAGATCCTGGTTCGAATCCAGGCTCTGTCGCCGCCGGCCGCGACCGGGAGACTCATGGGCGGCGCACAATTGGCCCAGCGTCGTCCAGGGTAGGGGAGGGGAGGGAATGGCCGGCAGGGATGTAGCTCAGTTGATAGAGCATGGCGTTTGCAACGCCAGGGTTGTGGGTTCGATTCCCACGGGGGGCCAGTATAAAAAAAAAAAAAATGTATTCACTAACTGTAAGTCGCTCTGGATAAGAGCGTCTGCTAAATGACAAAAAAAAAAAAATGTAAAAAATGTATAATCTTGTCATGTGTATAATTGACTATATATAGTTGTTTAGCACATTTGATGGTTTTTATGTAAAGGTGTTTTTGACTCTCTGTAAGACTTGTACCTGTTGAAATTGACATGGCTCTTGACAGGTTACCTCTGGATCATATTCAATAAATATAGTACCTAACATCCGATTTGGCCCAACTTTTTTCTTAACAACGAATAAGACATGAGGAATCCAAAGAAATGGCCAAAAGCCACCCAAGGACCACCCACACCCCACGCCAACACCACCCTAACAACGAGTATACAGTATTAGTTCTCTGTCTGACAAGTAGTATGGAGTTGCGGCTCGGAGTATTGTTTCTTCGTCCTATTTCATGTATTCTCAGTGAATTTGGTGACGTTTCTTTCCCCTGTTCAGAGAAATTAGTTGTTGAAGTAGTTAGGTTTATGTCACGTCTTACATCCTGATATAACCAGGTTCTGACCACTAGATGGTGCTGTTCCTGCTATATATATATATATATATATATATATATATATATATATATATATAAAAATATTACATAATTAAATTGGCCAACTTTGATGCAACCAAATAGCTTAATTTCTCAGAAATCAAAGTATGTTTCAACAAAATAATTTTGCAGGAAAGCTAATCTTGTCTGTTTCTAACAACAAACAATTTCAGAACAATCTGATGGTGGGTGTTTATTCTCTTTCTTGTGCTTTTTGAGGTGGAACGACCCTTTCCGCCTCTCTCGTTCTCGCTCGCTTTCTCCCTCTCTCTACCCCCCTCTCTCTATTCTCATTCTCTCTCTCGTTTGTTCCATCAGCCTGTTTGTTTGTTTACTCTGATTTATGGTGGGTGTTTATCACGGCGCTCCAGCATGTGCCACGATATGTCAATATGTGACCAGCTTTATTGTCTCAAGCAAAAAACAGCATTAGCCTAAAAGTTTGCATGCATAACTGATGATCAATTGTTGGAATCCACAGGCCCTCAGTCACTGCTTCCTCTCCTCCTTCCACTGCTATAGGCTAGCTGACATTTCTAATGTGTGTCTGTTGTAGCTGACATTCCACTGTTCGTCACAGCTCGAGCCAGGCTTGAGATAAGGGCTTAGGTTTCACTGTTGTTCAGTTGACAGGGAAGAGATGTGATGTTTGTTCATGGTTCCTCAAGTCCTTGATGTTGCCATAGACTGAGACAGCTGCACACTTGGCTCTTGCCCCCTTCTCTTCTTTTGACTTGGGAGAGTTGACAAATGAGTTCACAATGAACCAGTCTCTGGTTGACACACACACACACTCACTCACTCACTCACTCACCGGCGCCCTGTCCTGGTTGTATCTATTTTCATCTCCTATTCATCAATCATCCCCTTGCTTGGTGATGTGGGGTGCATAAGTGGCCCCTGCTCTCTGGCCCCTCCAGGACTCTCTGCCTCTCCAGGGCTCTCTGGCCCCTCCAGGGCTCTCTGGCCACTGCAGGGCTCTCTGGCCCCTCCAGGGCTCTCTGGCCCCTGCTCTCTGGCCACTCCAGGACTCTCTGCCTCTCCAGGGCTCTCTGGCCCCTGCTCTCTGGCCCCTCTAGGGCTCTCTGGCCCCTGCTCTTTGGCCCCTCCAGGGCTCTCTGGCCCCTCCAGGGCTCTCTGCCTCTCCAGGGCTCAGAGAACAGAAGAGGTTGTTTCCTATTTGTTGATTGGTTTGAGCACGGTATTACTGTCACTTTGTAGCCTGGTGCATTGGTGGTTTATCCAGGCTAGCCCATCAGGGTTAATCTTGACAAAAGGACCTAGAACCATCTCTCAATATAAACCCAACATCACGATGATAACAAATATATTGATATGTAGGACATGGAACTGAAGATCAGTCCACTGGTTTGTTCTTGGCTTTTTTTTTTTTTTTTTTGGGGGACTCAGTCAGGGTCTCAACCTATTGTTGTAGTAACTCAATTAGCCCATGTCGGCAAAAGGTTTTTTTGATTGGTAAATTAGCTGGCTAGATTATTTCAACTTGTAGTAATCATGGTCGAATTACGGACCAAGACACTGCGGCCCCTCATGAGTTCTGATATTTTGTGGCCCCCACACCCATCAAAGTTGCCAATCCAATGTAAAAAAACACAATTTCAAATCTTGCTACATAAGATCGAGCCGGTCGGTCACAGATTAGCTATTAGCCATGACACAAAACTAGATGCGCTTGTTTGTGGGTTTCGGGGAGTTTTATGTTTCCTCTCTAGCCTGTTTTTCCAGATCTGATGTCGTCATAGACACACACAGGTCTATTAATGCCATTGTAGCAGATTAAGGCTGTGATAATTTCCGGGGCGTACTGCTCTGAAAGCCTCATGTTGTTGTGACACCTTTGTTTTCTTTGTTCTCCGCCTTGGTAACCTTGGTGATGCCACATAAAGCTTAGGGATGAAGGCATGGAGCTGTCTACTCTAACCCACCACCAACAAAACAGTTGGCGTCACTATGCCGTCTTCCATCCAACCTTTTTATGCCAGTAAAGTACATGTCGGATAAAAAATGTCACGACAGGCCTTACGGAAACAGCTAATTTGTTGGTAAACTTTCCAAATGTCGACAAAACAAAATATGCTAGACACGGTGGGATATGTTTGTCTGTAAAATTAATTATGCGAGAAATGGCGGCGCAAATATTGATATAATAACCATCATATGGAAGTAAACGTGGAGTCACGCGATGACATGTTGTGTGTCCTCCCACTACGACTCAGGAAAGCATGCAGATTATTAGGCTACAGTTTATATCAATTATGATGAACTTCACAGGGTGGTGAAAGGTGATGAGCTCGATGCTCCTTTCCAATAAATATTGAGTGTTTATTCTGGTGAAATGATGATCGATGCTTGGCTACCGTTTGACAAATAAAAACTATCTAACTTTTTTTGTCCATAATAATCTCATCATGTAGGCTAATCCCGCGCTGTATCTGTGAGTTGTTGGCTAAGGCGCACGTGCAATACCAGAGTGGGCACATTCGCTGTATAACGCAACATTTTTTTTTTGTGGAAAAAGTACCATCAGTAGAGTTGAAAATGCGATGGAAACCCATTTAACTTGTCTTTTTTATTCAGTACACAACTATTTACAGTGGGGGAAAAAAGTATTTAGTCAGCCACCAATTGTGCAAGTTCTCCCACTTAAAAAGATGAGAGAGGCCTGTAATTTTCATCATAGGTACACGTCAACTATGACAGACAAATTGAGAAAGAAAAATCCAGAAAATCACATTGTAGGATTTTTAATGAATTTATTTGCAAATTATGGTGGAAAATAAGTATTTGGTCAATAACAAAAGTTTCTCAATACTTTGTTATATACCCTTTGTTGGCAATGACACAGGTCAAACGTTTTCTGTAAGTCTTCACAAGGTTTTCACACACTGTTGCTGGTATTTTGGCCCATTCCTCCATGCAGATCTCCTCTAGAGCAGTGATGTTTTGGGGCTGTCGCTGGGCAACACAGACTTTCAACTCCCTCCAAAGATTTTCTATGGGGTTGAGATCTGGAGACTGGCTAGGCCACTCCAGGACCTTGAAATGCTTCTTACGAAGCCACTCCTTCGTTGCCCGGGCGGTGTGTTTGGGATCATTGTCATGCTGAAAGACCAAGCCACGTTTCATCTTCAATGCCCTTGCTGACGGAAGGAGGTTTTCACTCAAAATCTCACGATACATGGCCCCATTCATTCTTTCCTTTACACGGATCAGTCATCCTGGTCCCTTTGCAGAAAAACAGCCCCAAAGCATGATGTTTCCACCCCCATGCTTCACAGTAGGTATGGTGTTCTTTGGATGCAACTCAGCATTCTTTGTCCTCCAAACACGACGAGTTGAGTTTTTACCAAAAAGTTCTATTTTGGTTTCATCTGACCATATGACATTCTCCCAATCCTCTTCTGGATCATCCAAATGCACTCTAGCAAACTTCAGACGGGCCTGGACATGTACTGGCTTAAGCAGGGGGGACACGTCTGGCACTGCAGGATTTGAGTCCCTGGCGGCGTAGTGTGTTACTGATGGTAGGCTTTGTTACTTTGGTCCCAGCTCTCTGCAGGTCATTCACTAGGTCCCCCCGTGTGGTTCTGGGATTTTTGCTCACCGTTCTTGTGATCATTTTGACCCCCACGGGGTGAGATCTTGCGTGGAGCCCCAGATCGAGGGAGATTATCAGTGGTCTTGTATGTCTTCCATTTCCTAATAATTGCTCCCACCGTTGATTTCTTCAAACCAAGCTGCTTACCTATTGCAGATTCAGTCTTCCCAGCCTGGTGCAGGTCTACAATTTTGTTTCTGGTGTCCTTTGACAGCTCTTTGGTCTTGGCCATAGTGGAGTTTGGAGTGTGACTGTTTGAGGTTGTGGACAGGTGTCTTTTATACTGATAACAAGTTCAAACAGGAGCCATTAATACAGGTAACGAGTGGAGGACAGAGAAGCCTCTTAAAGAAGAAGTTACAGGTCTGTGAGAGCCAGAAATCTTGCTTGTTTGTAGGTGACCAAATACTTATTTTCCACCATAATTTGCAAATAAATTCATTAAAAATCCTACAATGTGATTTTCTGTAGAAAAAAAATCTCAATTTGTCTGTCATAGTTGACGTGTACCTATGATGAAAATTACAGGCCTCTCTCATCTTTTTAAGTGGGAGAACTTGCACAATTGGTGGCTGACTAAATACTATTTTTCCCCACTGTAAATGCAAAAGGTATTTTTATGTGCACTACGTCATCAGTCTTTTATCCACAACAAGTCAATTTGATGGAAACATATCTCTGGTTAGAAAATGTAAGTCGCTTTGGATAAAAGCGTCTGCTAAATGGCATTTTATATTATATTATATTATTATAAAATGTGCATATTGTTTTTATGCAGATTTTTGAATGTTCACATCAGAATCTGTCGCCAATTGGATGGAAACCTAGCTAGTTACCAGGAGTAGTTCACATACTATGGGAATGGGTACTGCTCGGTCAGTCTTTTGACTGAAACCCTAGCAGTGTGGGGTTTAAGATAACATATCTGGTTTGGCCACTAACTCAACCTTAGGATCATGGGTACATAACCTACTGGCCTCTCAGGTCTCAGTCATGGTATTATGTAACTAAGGTGTCCTGTACTGTTAGCTGTGAGTGCTGTTGTACTGGGGCGATCTAGGCCTGTATTCACAAAGTATCTCAGAGTAGAAGTGCTTTTTCATTATAATTTGAAAGGCAAAACTGATCCTAGATCAGCAGTCTTTGTAAGTATTTGTCTGGACCTCAGTATGCCATGCAGCCCGTGCTGCAGTAGAGCTCTATAGTAGGGTTGTTGTGTGTGGGCCCTGTCCAGTGTTCAGTGAACAAGAGGAAGACCCACACAGAGACCAATTAGCCAGCTAGCTAGCATAAACCTTGCTCTCTGTGTCACCCTGGAGAAGAGAGAAAACGGCTGCCTGACTGCCGCAGCACTGCAGATGCCTTCTCCTTTAACCCTATGCCTCAACACACACCCCACAACATACCGTCAGTACACTTACCTCTTGAGTCCCCCTTTTTATATGAATGTGACAGATTGAATGTCACTGTAGCGTGGTGACACATATACCAGATTGTGTATCATCGGAGAGGCATGGGGGGTGTGTGATGATGTGGTGGATGAATGGATGATGTTCACAGCAGCTCCCAGCCAGCCAGCAGCCAAAGTAGCAACGAGATGAAGATGGCTCAGACAAACAACCCTCCTCTCCCTCCTGCTGGGGAGAAATGAGCCAGGCTCTACACCGGCCAGGGGAGAGCTAGACTAGAGTCATCAGAAGACGGCATTAGGGGAAACATGAGCCCAAATTACGCCAATTGTATACTATCACCAGGAAATGTCATGACATTGTGTCTGTCTACTGCTGTGATTAGGGCAGATCTAGTCACTCAACTGTGTCTCTGTATGCCTCACACTCCTCAGTCAGTCAGTAGCACCAGCCAACTCTACTGTGTTAATGGCACTGTGACGCAGAGAGACATGGGTGAATGACTAGATCTGCCCCATTCACAGCAGTAGACACAATGTCATGACATTTCCTGGTGATCGAATACAATTGGCGTAATTTGGGCTCATGTTTTCCCCTAATGCTGTGCCATTATCATGTTGTAGAGTTGGCTGGTGGGACTGACTGAGGAGTGTATGTAGGCCCATGTAGCTCAGTTGTTAGAGCGTGGCGCTTGCAGCGCTAGGGTTGTGGGTTCAATTCCCACGGGGGACCAGTACGAAACATTTATTAATGTGTGCACTCACTACTGTAAGTCGCTCTGGATAAGAGCGTCTGCTAAATGACTAAAATGTATGTACTGCGTGGTGAGTGTACTGCACTTTGAACAGCTGCTGTTTGATGACTCAGATTTGTGCTCTGATATTTTGTGTGTGTGCCAAGGCTTGTATCTCAGTTTTCTCCACTGACCAAAGTCCACTGCTGCTCAAAATCCGAACAACTGTGATGAGTTTAGTCCCGTTCGATTCTGACTAAATCAGTTCATGCTTGAGACAATTTGCCTTTGACACAATTTGTGTGCTGTTTGTCAGGCTTGTTCTAACACATGTTGTCAACTGCTAGCAAATGAAATATATTTTTTTCTTGTAGACTTCTACAGTACATTCTCAAACACTCACATTTTGTCCTTAGGTCCCTTTACACCCAGTAAACATGGACTGTTTCAACATTCCTGTGGACGTCTAAACCGAGACCAAGCACCTGTGTTTACCTACACTACAGTGGCATCTCATTTTCTCATGGAGGGTCCACATACAACGGCAACACCATCTACCTTAGCCAGCATAGTATTTGAATTAAACTGTATAGAGTAGTCACAGCAATCTTTGTGCAAAGTTGAACACAAAGGAAGGCAAGTCAATTCCCCATATTGTAGTTGCTTTGGTCTCCATCCCATAGGGCTCAGACATTTCTGGTCACATGCAGGGAATTGGTTTAATGTGGTGCTACTTACAGTGAGGGGAAAAAAGTATTTGATCCCCTGCTGATTTTGTACGTTTGCCCACTGACAAAGAAATGATCAGTCTATAATTTTAATGGTAGGTTTATTTGAACAGTGAGAGACAGAATAACAACAAAAAAATCCAGAAAAACGCATGTCAAAAATGTTATAAATTGATTTGCATTTTGATGAGGGAAATAAGTATTTGACCCCCTCTCAATCAGAAAGATTTCTGGCTCCCAGGTGTCTTTTTATACAGGTAACGAGCTGAGATTAGGAGCACACTCTTAAAGGGAGTGCTCCTAATCTCAGCTTGCTACCTGTATAAAAGACACCTGTCCACAGAAGCAATCAATCAATCAGATTCCAAACTCTCCACCATGGCCAAGACCAAATAGCTCTCCAAGGATGTCAGGGACAAGATTGTAGACCTACACAAGGCTGGAATGGGCTACAAGTCCATCGCCAAGCAGCTTGGTGAGAAGGTGACAACCGTTGGTGCATTTACACAAAAGACCTGTCAATCTCCCTCGGCCTGGGGATCCATGCAAGATCTCACCTCGTGGAGTTGCAATGATATGAGAACGGTGAGGAATCAGCCTAGAACTACACGGGAGGATCTTGTCAATGATCTCAAGGCAGATGGGACCATAGTCACCAAGAAAACAATTGGTAACACACTATGCCGTGAAGGACTGAAATCCTGCAGCGCCCGCAAGGTCCCCCTGCTCAAGAAAGCACATATACATTCCAGTCTGAAGTTTGCCAATGAACATCTGAATGATTCAGAGGAGAACTGGGTGAAAGTGTTGTGGTCAGATTAGACCAAAATGGAGCTCTTTGGCATCAACTCAACTCGCCGTGTTTGGAGGAGGAGGAATGCTGCCTATGACCCCAAGAACACCATCCCCACCGTCAAACATGGAGGTGGAAACATTATGCTTTGGGGGGGGGTTTCTGCTAAGGGGATAGGACAACTTCACCGCATCAAAGGGACGATGGACGGGGCCATGTACCGTCAAATCTTGGGTGAGAACCTCCTTCCCTCAGCCAGGGCATTGAAAATGGGTCGTGGATGGGTATTCCAGCATGACAATAACCCAAAACACACGGCCAAGGCAACAAAGGAGTGGTTCAAGAAGAAGCACATTAAGGTCCTGGAGTGGCCTAGTCAGTCTCCAGACCTTAATCCCATACAAAATCTGTGGAGGGAGCTGAAGGTTCAAGTTGCCAAACGTCAGCCTCGAAACCTTAATGACTTGGAGAAGATCTGCAAAGAGGAGTGGGACAAAATCCCTCCTGAGATGTGTGCAAACCTGGTGGCCAACTACAAGAAACGTCTGACCTCTGTGATTGCCAACAAGGGTTTTGCCACCAAGTACTAAGTCATGTTTTGCAGAGGGGTCAAATACTTATTTCCCTCATTAAAATGCAAATCAATTTAGAACATTTTTGACATGCATTTTCTGGATTATTATTCTGTCTCTCACTGTTCAAATAAACCTACCATTAAAATTATAGACTGATCATTTCTTTGTCAGTGGGCAAACATACAAAATCAGCAGGGGATCAAATACTTTTTCCCCTCACTGTAACTAGGTGGTTCTACAGAGTCATCACTGACTGCACAGCTTATTTCAATAGAAGGTTAACGTTGCATAATGTGCTCAGAGGCCAACAATCTCATTGGTAATATAAGTATTTTTGAAGTCATTGTAGCTTTGATATGATTAATAAGAGGCAATGATGTTGAGCCGATTTATGTAGGAGTAGAAGGGCATTCTTTGAAAGTATTTCTCCTCGCTCATTTCTCAACTCTTCTTTCTCATCTTTCCTCTCTTCTCCCTCTCATTTTCATCTTTATTCAGTTAGCTTCAACTGCTATTGTGCTCCAGCTTCACTATACTCTGTGTTCATTCAGTATGGTGAATGACATCCCCACTTGTCTCCAGGCTTGGCGAGGCACCAGTAGTCAGTGACTATTAGCTATAGAATCTGTTGTTTGTCTCTGACTCACCATTCTGAAATGGACCTGCTGGTATAGAGTGGAATAGAGAGGTTGTGAGCTTCAGAGGCTGCAGTGGATGTGCTATTTTAGCCACAGTGAATAATGCAAGAGTTTTATTAGTCCTGGCCCTAAATTAACCTCTAGCTCATTCAGCTCTCAGGCTGGGAATGTTTGTATGGGAGTACCACCACCGTTTTCTCACACATAGTACTCAGAGTCTCATTCAGCCCTTCAAGTTAGTTCACAGTATGCCAAGTGGAGTGGGTCACACCTTGTGCCAGCCAGTCCCTATCAATGTCTCCAGGCAATATGTCTTACATCAGACTGGGTAACAATTATGAGTAACACTTTACTTGACACCCAGTGTCATAACACGTTTAAGTCTCTTAAATTCTTTACAGTCATGTATTTTTCATCATATTTTAAATAACTTGCAGAAAATACACTTTATGACACGGTCATGAAGCATTATGACCATCATAATCATATAAGCCAGATAAGCCAATCACGTACAAAAAAGGGTGTCTTGTCCATTCATCCCAGTCATCAGCAACAGAGCATTTGGGTAGGTGCATGTCTGACATCAATGTGTGCGCAGTTACAATGATAATTTAACATATTCAATAAATAAAATATACATACTGTTGACACTTAGGCTATGGTGTAATGGAATGTTTTGCCTTGTGTGGTAGGTTTTGCCTTGTGTGGTAGGTTTTGCCTTGTGTGGTAGGTTTTGTGGGTTTTGACACTCTTATGTCGGTGTCATAACCAGCCATAAAATAGCGCAATATGTCACAACAGGTCTAAATATATGTCATGACAGTGTTATGATCATATTATAACAGGTTGACATATTATCACATTGGATAAAGTGTTATCCAATTATGAATTTAATTGCTATTATACAATACATTCACTCACAAAACTAAGGAGGGAGGAAGCAGACTGTAATCCATTGTGAATGTTGTGTGTGTCTGTGTAGTGTGCGTACGTGTATTCAAGGATGAGTTGGTTGCGTGCCTGGCTGGGGCTCGTCTCAGGGGAAGAACAATAGGAGTATGTTCGTGGCAGATGCAACTCGCTTAGCTGGAATCCCAGCTGTGCCGTTACTTAATTAACCCCTCCCCCCACTCCAACACACACACACCATCCCCATTCACTCATACGATGTGGATAGGAGCACGCCCCCATCCACATCAACGTGGCTGCAGTGGACCGTGCCCAAATCACTAAGGACTTAAAATGGTCCACTCACATGCACAGTCGTAAAGAAGGTGCGACAACGCCTCTTCCCCCTCAGGAAATTGAAAAGGTTTGTCATGGGCCCTCAAATACCCCCAAAAATAATTGAGTGCATCATGACTGGCTGCATCACTGCTTGTTATGGCAACATTACCACCCTCGATCGCATGGGTGGTGTAGACAACCCAGTATATCACTGGGGCCGAGCTCCCTGCCATCCAGGACCTCTATATAATGCAGTGTGAAAGCAAGGGCCGGAAAATCGTTAGACTCCAGCCATCCAAGCCATAGACTGTTCTCTCTGCTTCCACACGTTACCGGTACCAGTGCTTCAGGTCTGACACCAACAGGCTCCTGAACAGCTTCTATCCCCAAGCCATAAGACTGCTAAATAACTGAATGGCTACACAGAGTATCTGAGTTACCTTTATATTTTATTTTTGCACTGTCTCTATTCACCCTCACACACACAGACACCAACACACACATAACATGCTCACACATTTATACTGACTCTACATACACTCGCACACACATAAAATCATCATTTATGTTGCTGCTGCTACTCTGTTTATCATATATCCTGATGCCTAGTCACATTATCCCTATACATATCTACCTCTCTCACGCCAGTATCCCTGCACATTGTAAATATGGAACTGGAACTGACCCTGTATATAGTATGCTTACTTACTTTATCATGTGCTTATTTTTATTTCATGTTTTTATTTCATGCTCTACCTTATGTTATTTTTTGTGCTACATTGAAATTGATTACTGCATTGATGGGTTTGGAGCTTGCAAGAAAGGCATTTCACTATACAGTCGTGGTCAAAAGTTTTGAGAATGACAAATACTAATTTTCACAAAGTCTGCTGCCTTAGTTTTGATGATGGCAGTTTGCATATACTCCAGAATGTCATGAAGAGTGATCAGATGAATTGCAATTAATTGCAAAGTCCCTCTTTGCCATGAAAATGAACTTAATCCCCAAAAAACATTTCCACTGCATTTCAGCCCTGCCACAAAAGGACCAGCTGCCATCATGTCAGTGATTCTCTCGTTAACACAGGTGAGAGTGTTGACAAGGACAAGGCTGGAGATAACTCTCATACTGATTGAGTTAGAATAACAGACTGGAAGCTTTAAAAGGAGGGTGGTGCTTGAAATCATTGTTCTTCCTCTGTTAACCATGGTTACCTGCAAGGAAACACGTGCCGTCATCATTGCTTTGCACAAAAAGGGCTTCACAGGCAAGGATATTGCTGCTAGTAAGATTGCACCTAAATCAACCATTTATCGGATCATCAAGAACTTCAAGGAGAGAGGTTCAATTGTTGTGAAGAAGGCGTCAGGGCGCCCAAGAAAGTCCAGCAAGCGCCAGGACCGTCTCCTAAAGTTGATTCAGCTGCGAGATCGGGGCACCACCAGTGCAGAGCTTGCTCAGGAATGGCAGCAGGCAGGTGTGAGTGCATCTGCACGCACAGTGAAGCGAAGACTTTTGGAGGATGGCCTGGTGTCAAGAAGGGCAGCAAAGAAGCCACTTCTCACCAGGAAAAACATCAGGGACAGACTGATATTCTGCAAAAGGTAGAGGGATTGGACTGCTGAGGACTGGGGTAAAGTCATTTTCTCTGAATCCCCTTTCCGATTGTTTGCGGCATCCGGAAAACACCTTGTCCGGAGAAGACAAGGTGAGCGCTACCATCAGTCCTGTGTCATGCCAACAGTAAAGCATCCTGAGACCATTCATGTGTGGGGTTGCTTCTCAGCCAAGGGAGTGGGCGCACTCACAATTTTGCCTAAGAACACAGCCATGAATTAAGAATGGTACCAAAACATCCTCCGAGAGCAACTTCTCCCAACCATCCAAGAACAGTTTGGTGCCGACCAATGGCTTTTCCAGCATGATGGAGCACCTTGCCATAAGACAAAAGTGATAACTAAGTGGCTCGGGGAACAAAACATTTGACATTTTGGGTCCATGGCCAGGAAACTCCCCAGACCTTAATCCATTGAGAACTTGTGGTCAATCCTCAAGAGGCGGGTGGACAAACAAAACCCCACAAATTCTGACAAACTCCAAGCATTGATTATGCAAGAATGGGCTGCCATCAGTCAGGATGTTTCCCAGAAGTTAATTGACAGCATCCCAGGGCGGATTGCAGAGGTCTTGAAAAAGAAGGGTCAACACTGCAAATATTGACTCTTTGCATAAACTTAATGTAATTGTCAATAAAAGCCTTTGACACTTATGGAATGCTTGTAAATATACTTCAGTATACCATAGGAACAGCTGACAAAAATATCTCATAACACTGAAGCAGCAAACTTTGTGAAGACCAATACTTGTCATTCTCAAAACCTTTGACCACGACTGTACTTGTGCATGTGACATTAAAACTTAAACTTGAAACTACACAATGACTTGATACTATGCTCGTGAACTATCAAGAAGTGCGTGCATTTGGGAAATGAAGGAAAGGGTGGAGACCTGAGTCCGCAGTTTGTCTATCCGTCTGCCTGGAGAAGTTGCAGCGTTAAAAGCAGCGACGTGTACTGAGGCTAGTTGGTCTTGTTTTGGTCTTCTCATTTTATCTCTCCCTCTCCTTCCTCTTTTGAGAATTCCTTTAGTAAAGCCCGTACTGTGTGTGAAACTCCTTACTAGTGTAGAACATTGTTGTGAAATGAAAGGGCTCCTTTTCTCCCTGTAACAAGTGGAGAGCGGTCAGTCACACAGACCTAGGCACCAGGACATCATCTCACCATGCGTGTTCAGCCCAGCAAACAGCAAACAAAGACCTCTTTAAATTCCTTGTCGATTTTTCCCTCCATGCAGCCTGTGTTTCCTGACATTTCTCATAGACCATTACAGTGCTTGCTAATTTCAAGACCTTTCTCCACGCATGCCTCGCCTCATCTCACTGCTGGTGTTCTCACTCTCTGTCTGTTTTCCTCCCTCGCTCTGCTGGAGCCAGGCCAGGAGTGATGTGATTTGGAGCAGTTTCACTTGGATTGGGGATAGTGGGTGTTTGTACACTGCTCAAAAAAATTAAGGGAACACTAAAATAACACATCCTAGATCTGAATGAATGAAATAATCTTATTAAATACTTTTTTCTTTACATAGTTGAATGTGCTGACAACAAAATCACACAAAAATTATCAATGGAAATCAAATTTATCAACCCATGGAGGTCTGGATTTGGAGTCACCCTCAAAATTAAAGTGGAAAACCACACTACAGGCTGATCCAACTTTGATGAAATGTCCTTAAAACAAGTCAAAATGAGTCTCAGTAGTGTGTGTGGCCTCCACGTGCCTGTATGACCTCCCTACAACGCCTGGGCATGCTCCTGATGAGGTGGCGGATGGTCTCCTGAGGGATCTCCTCCCAGACCTGGACTAAAGCATCCGCCAACTCCTGGACAGTCTGTGTTGCAACGTGGCGTTGGTGGATGGAGCGAGACATGATGTCCCAGATGTGCTCAATTGGATTCAGGTCTGGGGAACGGGCGGGCCAGTCCATAGCATCAATGCCTTCCTCTTGCAGGAAGTGCTGACACACTCCAGCCACATGAGGTCTAGCATTGTCTTGCATTAGGAGGAACCCAGGGCCAACCGCACCAGCATATGGTCTCACAAGGGGGTCTGAGGATCTCATCTCGGTACCTAATGGCAGTCAGGCTACCTCTGGCGAGCACATGGAGGGCTGTGCGGCCCCCCAAAGAAATGCCACCCCACACCATGACTGACCCACCGCCAAACCGGTCATGCTGGAGGATGTTGCAGGCAGCAGAACGTTCTCCACGGCGTCTCCAGACTCTGTCACGTCTGTCACATGTGCTCAGTGTGAACCTGCTTTCATCTGTGAAGAGCACAGGGCTCCAGTGGCGAATTTGCCAACCTTGGTGTTCTCTGGCAAATGCCAAACGTCCTGCACGGTGTTGGGCTGTAAGCACAACCCCCACCTGTGGACGTCGGGCCCTCATACCACCCTCATGGAGTCTGTTTCTGACCGTTTGAGCAGACACATGCACATTTGTGGCCTGCTGGAGGTCATTTTGCAGGGCTCTGGCAGTGCTCCTCCTGCTCCTCCTTGCACAAAGGCGGAGGTAGCAGTCCTGCTGCTGGGTTGTTGCCCTCTTACGGCCTCCTCCACGTCTCCTGATGTACTAGCCTGTCTCCTGGTAGCACCCCCATGCTCTGGACACTACGCTGACAGACACAGCAAACCTTCTTGCCACAGCTCGCATTGATGTGCCATCCTGGATGAGCTGCACTACCTGAGCCACTTGTGTGGGTTGTAGACTCCGTCTCATGCTACCACTAGAGTGAAAGCACCGCCAGCATTCAAAAGTGACCAAAACATCAGCCAGGAAGCATAGGAACTGAGAAGTGGTCTGTGGTCACCACCTGCAAAACCAGTCCTTTATTGGGGGTGTCTTGCTAATTGCCTATAATTTCCACCTGTTGTCTATTCCATTTGCACAACAGCATGTGACATGTATTGTCAATCAGTGTTGCTTCCTAAGTGGACAGTTTGATTTCACAGAAGTGTGATTGACTTGGAGTTACATTGTGTTGTTTTAAGTGCTCCCTTTATTTTTTTGAGCAGTGTATGTGCGTTTGTGTGAAAAGGGCATGCTCAAATCTCATTCTCCCTGACCGACACTCCTTTAACAGTGTCTCCACATACACAAAGGAGGACAGATCAGAGGAATGATCCATTGTAATTTTCAGCAGCAGGGGTGTCTTGCTGAGGAGGTGTGTGTTGTGGAGCAGCGCATTTGTAATGTGCACATTGCAAGAAAGGGAATGCGCTCCCACCCACTGTTCTTCACCTCTAGAACGGTATCGTTTCCTATATTAGCATTTACCAGCATTGTGGTGGCCAACCACTTGGTCAATACTGCATTAAAGCTGAGGACCGGCAGATACCCTAGCGGTGCACTTCTCCTGAAGAACTGAAGGGCTACGTCTCAAATGGCACCCTATTCCCTATGCATGAGCCCATAGGACTGGTCAAACGTAGTGCCCTATATAGAGAATAGTGTGCCATTTGGGAAATGGCCATGAACTGAAGGACAGGCCGCGATACTAAGTACGGACTGTCAGGCCCCCGTCGCTCACAGAGGACAGCCGGACAGCCGCAGAGAGTGAGAGAACCCTCCAGCCCTCTGCTGAGCTCAGCCTCCACAGAGCACAACCTGTCATCAGCCCATCACATCAACCAGCAGTGCCAAGGATGTGTTCCCTTATTCTTGGACCTGCCTTACTCCATCTTCACCCTCTGCCCTCCCACTAGAAGCTGGTCCGGAGGCAGCTTGAGGCACTCGGAAAAATCGTTGTGTAATTAAGACCATAAAGAGTTCCCGTCATCCATTCCAAGATTCTGAGAAAAGTTCTCCACTCCTACTTTGTGTTCATTTGTCTTCATGGTTAAATTAAAACTCCACCCAAAAACTATATTTTGGTATTTGTTTCATTAGTCCATTGTTGATATAGTCCCTAAATGTTTCGCATGTCAGCAATCAAGTTGTCAAGATATAAAACTTTTGAAATGCAGCCAGTATGATTCAAAAGTCATCATACCAGCTGTATTTCTGTATTTCAGTTTTTTTAAAGTTAACGGAATTATGCTTTGACTCTATGCCAAACAAAAACTATTGATTTCAAAGTTTTAAGAAACCATACAACTCTATGCACAAGGACTGCATTTAAGAAGTTCCACTGATACATTGGTAGAACTGTGAAGATATAAACGTAAGTAATGGAATTACGGTCAAATCTCCCTCGGGATATTATGCGACCGCATTTTCCAAAAACTCTGTTAATTATCTGCTCCGAATTAAGATTCAAAGATGTCTGCAGAAAGAATGGGGTGTCAGCTATTACATGGCACCTTGAGTTTGAAAAAATCTCTTTCGGTTTTTGAACTACAGTAAGTGAAGTGGATTTACACCCGGTTAACATAATTACCGTAATGGAATTTCATCATGGGTCCCTGATCTGTACTACACAGAAATGCATCATTATGGATATGACTGTCATTCTCTTCATGTTTTACTAGTTTAGACATCACAAAGCAGCACAGCAGAGCACAGTAGTGAACAGTGTAGTACAATATAGCAGAGCAGAGTAGAGTTCAGTGCAGTAGAATACAGTAAAGTATAGTTCAGTAAAGTACATATCAATGTATTGGAATGTGCTCTACTCACTAATGTATTGTACTGTGCTCTGCTCTCTGTACTGTATTGTACTGTGCTCTACTCACTGTATTGTACTGTGCTATCCAAACTTGTGAAATATATGTCTATGATAGGTTCAGATTTTGGTCCGGTCCATCTGTGGACGTTAACATCAAGGTCAGGGTGGACTGACCAAATTTACTTTTCAATTTACTTACCAAACTACTTTTCAACGTCCGTGGAGGTCCAGTGTCGGTCGGTGCTCAGTGGGTGAGGGTGCTGGTTACAGTAAATGGAAAGCGGGGGCTCATTTGTAGGTGTCAGTAAGATCTGGGAGAGGTGACATTAACTGGAGAGACTCTGACTGTTTTAACACTCTTGGTTTGACCACCAGACAACAGAAAGAGAAAGAAAACTGTTATCAGCTGAACATAACAGTATGCCAGTGGAAGGGAGGACAGTAGCAGGTGTACCAACTGTTGGTTGTGGCTATTATGATTTCTCATTGCAGCCAATTCAGTTGCAGTAAAAAAATGTTTGGGTAATTCCATTACCAATTTGGTAACGAGTAACATCACTAACTAATTGGCAGGTCTACTAATACTTGTTACTTCTGTGAACTTTCATTATCCTCCCTCATGAGGGAGAAACAGAAAATATATGTGGGTTTTTGGTAATGGAATTACAAGGCACTATTTCTTAAACGTACAGAAGGTAAACAATTTTTCCAAAACTAAATATGTGTTGATATTTGTTAGCATGGGTCTTTATGTCAACATTATTGTGTTTTGATGTATTTCTGATACCTTTTTAAGATCTTTTCTGGGAGATGTTTTCTAAGACCTCTTTTCCATCTGTTTTATCCCGAAATCAAAGCCTTTGCTTATTCATAATTTTCAGGATGGAAAATGGTTGAAAAAATGTATCTAATAATTTCTGAAAATTATAGACTCTTATCTTTCATTTGACACCCAATTTGATATGCTCCTATGAACTTCACATGTTGGTGCTCATGGATTCATGGAAGCCTGGCTGTGCTCGCTTCCATGTAAACAGGAACAGGACATCAGGATCTACCAGAGAGCGATGGCTGTAATTAACAAGGGGTCTTGTGGCCTTGATAGATCTTTGTGCCAGTCTGTTTCCCTGTCTTATTGTTCCATTTATCTCATCACAACCTAGCTGCTTCTTGTCCCAAGCCATGATGCTGTGGTTTCTGTAATCAATTAATATTAACTGGATGGGGTATTTAAGCAATAAGGCCCGCCAATATACCACGGCTTATGTTCATGGCTAAGGCCTGGATATAGCCCTTAGCCATGGTATATTGGCCATATACCACAAATCCCTGATGTGCCTTATTGCTATTATAAACTGGTTACCAATGTAATTAGAGCAGTAAAAATAAAAGTTTTGTCATACCTGTGGTATACGGTCTTATATACCACGGCTGTCAGCCAATCAGCATTCAGGGCTCTAACCACCCAGTTTATAATACTTGAAAGATCTTCCCTGCTGCTACTGCCCATCACTCTTTCTCTGCTTCCTCATGTTGTTTTTATTTAAGTGACAAGGTGGTGTTTTGGAGGATATAATGACACGGTTGTTGTTAGGCCCGAGACGAAGCCATGCCAATGTATCCTCCAAACACTGGCTTCGAGGGCATTATCAATTTTAACAACAGGTTACCAACAGATTCAAATAATGATTGACATATTTTCATTAAAAACTTTATTTTGATGAATTTATTCATACTGTTTCATCCTTCCACAAGATATAGTCCCGACACAAATCTAGAGTTGCTACCCAAGCCGGCTGGTTGTTCGTTCTATTGGTTCGGTTGCTAGAGATACGACCCAGTCGTTCATGCTTTTTGTTCTGTATCTGTGGACCAGTCGTTCGTTCTAAATGTACCATTACCATACTGGCTGGCAAGTTCTTATCCCTTGCTTGCTAGCTGGCTAACTTAGTCACGTCAAAAAGTGCAGCCAGAATAACCGCAAAGTAGCTGCATTTGCATTTGTTTAAGCTGTTTTCTAGTGACATTTTATTTGTGTACATCCATAACAATGAGCTAATGAGGCACGATTTCGTGCTGACACTGTTGTTCAGAGGAGCTAGCAAACAACACAGCTAACACAATCACTTTAAACTGAAGCTGGAAAGACTGCAAACTAGCTGCACTTTGTTTTGTTTTACCTTTTTTTCAATTGACATTTCTTCGTATATATCCATAAAAATGATGCCAGCTGGTTCATGATTTTGACTGGCTGAGAAACGCTGCCTGCCTGCCTGCCTGTCTGTCTCGTCCCGACTCCCGACACGTTCATTACTATGGGACAGCTGGAGATCGAATTTGAATATTGAAACAATGTCGCAAATGTCGGAGAGACAGACAACAAGGTTTATACAAATCTCCGCTGTTGAAAACTAAATGTTAGTCTAAAAGAAATGTGAGATAATGTCTTGATGCTTTTTATAGTGAAGATCAAGTTTATAAATTGCTTGGCTGGGCTTTTGAGACAGTGGATTGTGCAGTCAGATGGAACGGAGTAAATAGGCATTTTAACGTCATAGATTTAGCTGGTGGTAACTTGTGGAATAGACACCGGCTGGAATGCGGTTTTAACCAATCAGTATTCAGGATTAGACCCACCTGTTGTATAACTGTAAATAAATGTCAGAACAGGGGAGCTTAAGCACTCTGGCCTCTTCAGACCTGGAGAACCATGGATAACCATGGAGCTACAGCCTTCTGCAGCATCTGTCATATCTGTTTTGTGCCTGCACAGGCTCGGGGCTAGGTAGGGTTAGGCAGGGTTAGGGTTAGGTAGGGTTAGGGTAGGGTAAACTAGGGTTGGGGTTAGGGTTATGATTAGGGTAGGGTAAGCTGGGGTTAGGGTTAGGGAAAGTTAGGGTTAGGTAGGGTAACTTAATGCTGTCCTTTTAGTTAGGGTTAGGTAGGGTTAGGGTTAGGCAGCGTTAGGGTTGGTTAGGGTAGGGTAAGTTAGGGTTAGGTTTTGAATTAGGGTAGGGTTAAAAAGAGACTGGTTTGTCTTGTGGTGCGCAGGCTTATTGTTGTGTGCCCCTCCAATATAATGCTATAAAAAATTCCACTGTTAAAATGAACTAGATTGCCTCCTAAGAACCTCACCAAAAGTAAGTCGGATATTATTGTTTCTAAAATGATAGTCTGAGTGGTTATCTAGGACCATGAAGGGACTGAGATATTAAAATATTCAAGGGATAGATGCTTTAATAATACATATACAAACACAATTATAGACACATATATAAGTGCTAGGAGATAAAGTGCTAAAATGTCAAAACAAATTCAAATAAATAAGAAAGGAAGGAATAAAACTATTTCAGATGAGCATGCATATATTAGACAACCACTGAAACTTTATTTTTTGTATGAATAGTGCATCCTTCTTCCACCTCCTTGAGATCCCTGTAAACAAGTGCTATCCCTTTCAATTGATCCTATCTAACTGGTTAGAAACACTCATTCAGACCGGTGGGTGTAATCGTTTGTAGGTCTCTTATCCACCCACGTTCCACTGCTTTTCGCCAGGTTAGGGTTAGGTAGGGTTAGGGTAGGGTAAGCTAGGGTTAGGGTAGGGTTAGGTAGGGTTAGGTTAGGGTTAGGGTTAGGTAGAGCAAGCTAATGCTGTCCTTTTAGGGTTAGGCAGGGTTAGGGTAAGCTAGGGTTAGGTAGGGTTAGGGTAATCTAGGGTTAGGGGTTAGGGTAAACTGGGGTTAGGGTTAGGTAGGGTAAGCTAATGCTGTCCTTTTAGGTTAGGGTTAAGGTTAGTTAGGGTTAGGGTAAGCTAGGGCTAGGGTAAACTAGGATTAGGGTTAGTTAGGGTTAGTGTTAGGTAGGGTAAGCTAATGCTGTTCTTTTAGTTCAGGGTTAGGGTTAGGCAGGGTTAGGGTAAGCTAGGGTTAGGTAGGGTAAGCTAATGCTGTCCTTTTAGGTTAGGGTTAGGCAGGGTTAGGGTAAGTTAGGGTTAGGGGTTAGGATAAGCTGGGTTAGGGTTTGGTAGGGTAAGCTAATGCTGTCCTTTTAGGTTAGGGTTAAGGTTAGGCAGGGTTAGGGTAGGTTAGGGTTAGGTAGGGTAAGCTAATGCTGTCCTTCTAGTTCAGGGTTAGGGTTAGTTAGGGTAAGGTAGGGTAAGCTAATGCTGTCCTTTTAGTTTAGGGTTAGGTTAGGGTCAGGTAGGATTAGGTAGGGTTAGGTAGGGTTAGGTTAGGGTTAGGTAGAGAAAGCTAATGCTGTCCTTTTAGTTCAGGGTTAGGGTAAGTTAGGGTTAGGGGTTAGGGTATGCTAGGGTTAGGGTTAGGTAGGGTAAGCTAATGCTGTCCTTTTAGTTCAGGGTTAGGGTAAGCTAAGGTTAGGGTTAGATAGGGAAGCAAATGCTGTCCTTTTAGTTCAGGGTTAGGGTTAGGTAGGGTAAGCTAATGCTGTCCTTTTAGGTTAGGGTTAAGGTTAGGCAGGGTTAGGGTAAGCTAGGGTTAGGCAGGGTTAGGTTAAGCTAGGGTTAGGGTTAGTGTTAGGTAGGGTAAGCTAATGCAGTCCTTTTAGTTTAGGGTTAGGGTTAGGTAGGGTAAGTTAATGCTGTCCTTTTAGTTTAGGGTTTGTTTAGGGTTAGGTAGGGTAAGCTAATGCTGTCCTTTTAGTTTAGGGTTAGTTAGGTAGGGTTAGGTAGGGTAAGCTAATGCAGTCCTTTTAGTTCAGGGTTAGGGTAAGCTAGGGTTAGGGTAAGCTAGGGTTAGGGTAAGCTAGGGTTAGGGTAAGTTAGGGTTAAGTAGGTTTAGGTAGGGTAAACTAATGCTGTCGTTTTAGTTTAGGGTTAGGGTTACTGTTAGGTAGGGCAAGCTAATGCTGTCCTTTTAGCTTACCCTAACCCTAACCCTGAACTAAGGTTAGGGTTGGGTTAGGGTTAGGTAGGATTAGGTAGGGAAGATAATGCTGTCATTTTAGTTCAGGTTAGGTAGGGTAAGCTAATGCTGTCCTTTTAGTTCAGGGTTAGGGTTAGGGTAAGCTAGGGTTAGGGTAAGCTAGGGTTAGGCAGGGTTAGGGTTAGGTAGGGTTAGGCTAGGGTTAGTGTTAGGTAGGGTAAGCTAATGCTGTCCTTTTTAGTTCAGGGTTAGCTAGGGTTAGGTTTAGGGTAAGCTAGGGTTAGGGTTAGGTAGAGTAAGCTAGGGTTAGGATTAGGTTAGGCTTAGCTAATGCTGTCCTTTTAGTTCAGCCTAACCCATATCCATGTCTAGTTGACAGGACTCATCTGACCCGTTGTTCGTTGTGATATTGGAGGCCGTAAACCTCAAATGGCAGACAAATCCCCCTCATCTCTGAGCTGAGGCACGTTCGCCTGCTCTCTCCCACGTGTCTTAGTCAGGGCTACTGACGTACACTACTACACTACGCATCCTTGTTAGCGAAGCTAGTGACTCTAGCTCATTAGCCCCTAGTGACCTGCTACTGTCCCCTTCCTGTTCTCTGTGGAGAAGGAGGACAATGTTTTTATTGTCCTTTTTCTCTCCACTCACTCACACCACTACCACTGTTTCTGCCTCCTCTCTGAGCATGGTTACCATAGTGCCCAGGGGTCTGACAGTAACAGGCAGAGGAGAACACACAAGAAGCAGCCGTAAGAACACTGATGACCTCACATAGCAGTGACCTCACGGAGGGAACACCCCAGATCTGTCACCTGGGATCTGGGCGACCAACTGTCCGTCCATAGTGCAGACATTTGTATTATCTTTTATACATCACTGCAGGAGCAATAGACTGATCTCTCCCACCCAATTAATCATAAAGCTGTCAGGCCTTCTCTAGATCTTATTTTAGTTTTGCACCGGGCTATTTTGGTGAGGCACCGATCACAGTTCACGTTCCAGGTTGATTCAGAGTTTCTTAGAATGTTGCTGAAAAATGTGTTCCATGAAGATAATGGGTCTGGTGTAGTAGAACGTTAGCTCACATCTTGAACCATCTCATTATTCTCACAGTACATGCATGTTGGACCTGACACAGGCATGGATAAATTAATCAACAGAGCAATGTCTGATGGGGGTGACTGGGGCCAGAACAACCGGCTCCAGGAGAACAAACACATCCATCAACGTTAGTGTCACCTAGGTCTCAGAGGTGAGTCCCTAAAGACTTGGGGCTAGGGCCAGGCAGACATCTTGAGCTCTAGGAAACAACCCAACCATCCATGTCCCAGTACAACAGCATGGGTGTCCTCCTCCACTCTCCAGAGTCCCGACCGTGGGTTGGTAGGTTACACTGTGCAATCGTTGGTGCAATCACCATTTTCAGCTCTGCTTTGCACTGCACTCTCTCACCAGGCAATTTGTCTCTGAGGCAGCCTTCATTACTGCAGCTGCTTGCTGCTCAGATAAGGGGTTGGCTGGAGCGTAGAGGTGGGCTATGAGTGTGTGTGTGTGTGTGTGTGTGTGTGTGGAGGTTTAAAGTGGGGGGGAACTAGGGAACCGGAGAGGGCATGGGACGGAGGTAGTGACTAAGGGGACATGGTGATAAGAAAGGGCCTAGTTCTGCTGTGGAGAGAGAGATTGGGTCTGGTCTCATCAGTCATGCAGGGCTCTCTGCCGTCAGAAACCCCAGATGAAACACAGTGGTATATGTACAGAAGCACCCAAAAGGGCTGTGGGAACAAGACTCTAAACGAATTATGCTCCTCTCTTAGTTAATGTGGAGGTGAAAGTGGGGATGCTCTAGCGTGGTCCCCAGTCTGTTTGTGCCAACATGATTGACATGTCACAACCATATAGGAGTTTGCAATACAGTACAAGCGTATCTGGGACCAGGCTAGGGATGTTCTGAGAGGAATCAGATATACAGGGATTAGGTAAGGGGGCACTCCATGTTTATAACATTGTCATGAGAGACAATGTTTTGCAAGTCAGGCAGCATGAGGCGACTGCAGCAGCGGTCTCCTGTGGGGAAACGCTGTCCCCCGTGACTCCATCCTTAAGGGACTGTTTCACATTGCCATCCACTGAATCTCTCTCCTCTGCTTTGTTAATCTCAGTAAGTGCTGTAAGAAATGACAGATGAGGCATACTGTCGCTTGTCTCGGGGGCTGGCCAATCGATAGGACTATCTACGGTAAATACCAACCTGGCATTCCTTATCATTGGATCTATTGATCTCCCAGGTGCATGGTACAGTACAATATACCACTCTTCTACTATTGTACATGTTTATGCATGGTACAGTACAATATAGCAGACTGATTGTTCTCTTGTACCTTTCCAGCAAAGCTTTCACAATAGCTAGTCCTTTTCTTTTTAAGGGTTTCCCTTCCCTACAAATATTGGAATAAAACTGATCATACTACAGCTTGTATTCATTTCAAAAAGGAAAAATCTTCTGTTGGCATTTTTTTCTCTCTCCTGATGACCTCTGTCAGAGGGAATTAATTTAAGAAAAATGTCAGTTGGCTGATAACAATGGTTGAGTCATAAGAATGAGGCTAGGGCTCAGAGAGGAGGGAGACCTAGAGCTGCTGGTGTTAATGGTCTCTGTGACTGTCTCTCTGTAAACAATGGCCTCTGGACAAAAACGCTCTCACTCTCTCGGAGCTGAGAGGGGATGTGGTGTGCGGGGGCGTCCGTTAGAATTAGGAGACAAGGGGGCATATGCCCCTTTCCTGATCTGTTTATGTAAGGGGTTTTGCACTGAGTGCAGGGCTGAGGGCTGGGTTGGGTCATTAGCCGGGGCTAATTGGCAACAGGCTACATGGGTAGGAGGGGGGTTGGACGGAGGGGGCAAGGCCCGCTTTACAAGCCCACGGCCTAGATATCTTGGAGGAGTTGGGTCTTATAAGCAGCAGCACGCCCAGCAGGATACAGGCCCAAGAGGGTGGTAGGATGGAGTGGGGCAGGATAGGGGCAGGCCCGCTGGAGTAGCCCATGGTGGTGGAGCCCACAACTTAGACCTATCTGTTTGGGCATGTTGAGCAGCATAATGTCCAACAGGCCAGCTCAGGAGGGCTGATCATGAGTGTGGTGGAGCAACAGCACTGGGGGCTGGGGGGAGGTGCTGTAGGGAGGGAGGGATCAGGGAGCACAGATGTACACATAGTAAACACAGGTTGCCATGGCACTGCAACGGTGACGCAAGCCTGTTGCCGTGGTGCCTCCATTGATAACGTAGCTAGCTCTGGAGTGTAATCAGGGGATGAGCCATGGTTGGTCATTAAGACACTTGGCCTCACGTCGTCTTTACAGGGTTGGAACCCAACGAAGCGTGAGAACAAAGGTCTGCCATGCTGTGGTTCAAAGGCATATCATCATCCAATGAATTACATGAAATTATCCCATTGGATTTGTTTCGGATTAGGGCCAATTTCCTAAAGGATTTCAGTAATCCTAAAGGACGCATTTTTAAACCCTAGCTGGAAAAGCTGCGGAGCGACACAGCCACAATCTGGCAAGCATCACCATTATACCATGTCTGTGTTTTTGTGTTTTGCCTTCATCTTAAGCCTGCTTAGCTAGCTAAAATAAAGGGACACTCATGGTGATAATAGTTGGCTGTCAAGCCTTTAAATTGCGTTGCATCAACATAATTGCATCATGTTTGGCAAAGATCAGGGCCTGTATTCACAAAGCATCTAGGAGTGCCTCTCATAGACTCTTTGTTAATACTCTACACCAAACCACTGAACCGTGTCTTACTATCTTTGGCATTTACTTCTTGATTTACCCCCCTCTTACCCCAACCGGCTGTCTGGTCCTAGCAGACAGCATTAGCAGGATTTAGTGACCAGTGGCTGCTCTCTGTCCACAGCCTGGCCTCAAGTCTGGCCTCATTGCTGAGCACTGGTCCATCCACTGCTGTTTTTATAATTACTGACACCAGCTGTCTTATTTAAGAGCGTTTTCTGGTTAGCTGCACTGTGGCCTCAAGGGAAGCTAATCTCCAAGATACAACCTGTGATCTCAATTAGTTTTCATATCTCTAACCCCTCCATCAAAGAGCCATTGGTTCTACTCTGTCCATCTACTCCGTCCGCTCTGTCTGCCGGTCTGTCTGTCTCTGTTTATTTCTGCCTGCCTGTCTGTCCGTCCATCCATATTGTCAGTCTGGGGACTTGATCGAACCTCCCCATAAACCTTCAAGATCTCAGTTAGCTCGCAGATGGATCAATATCAATACATAACTCCCTCTTACCCCCGTATCCTCTCTGAATATATCCCATCTTCATGCATCTCTATTATGCACACACAGAGACCGACGTACAGTCTCTGACAATGTGAGCATCGATTTCTACATGGGAGAATATTGATTACTTGAGAGAGTGTTACTTATTGAAATGTGATTACATACTGAATAGTTCTGTCTATAATGCACCAATTGTACATACTCTCCTGGTTGCTCTGCTATGGAACTTACCTCTTATTTTGGAAGCTGAAAAGACAGTGGAAATTAAACATTTTCTTGAAGCTTTGTGTTTGGCTATTGGGTGCTTTTCCATGTTAGCTCTGACTCCTATCCCCAACAAAAGAGCAGGCCATTGACCATCACTGACAATAGTCTCCTCATCCCAATAATAGGCACTCCATACACTTTTGAGTCCTTAAAGGGTCATCTCACAAGCTTTGATTTTGGAGTGTAATGTCCATTTTTTAAATGGGTAGCTTGCATGCATCTCCTTGGGACCACTCAGCTGCTCTGCTGTCGGTGGCTGCTGTGATGGGCAGGTGAACACTCCCTCTGTGGCTAACCCTGTGTGCTGTGTTCTTGGCCTGGACACAAAGGGACCCACCGGCCTGTCGAAATGATGGGGTCAGAGAGGGTGGCTCTCATCCGCTGACAACCCCACTCACACTGACACATTCAGCCCCTCTCTCCTCTCCCGTCTCATCTCTCTTTCTCTCGCTCTCCTGTCTGTCTCTCTCTCTCTCTCCGGTCTTCTCTCTCTTTCTCGCTCTCTCCGGTCTCCTCTTGTCTCTCTCCGGTCTCCTCTCGATCTCTCGCTCTCTCTCCGGTCTCCTCTCGCTCTCTCTCCGGTCTCCTCTCTCTCTCTCTCTCTCTCTCTCTCTCTCTATCTCTCTCCGGTCTCCTCTATCTCTCTCTCTCTCTCTCTTTCTCTCTCTCTCCTCTCGCTCTCTCGCTCTCTCTCCGGTCTTCTCTCGCTCTCTCTCCGGTCTCCTCTCGCTCTCTCTCTCTTTCTCCGGTCTCCTCTCGCTCGCTCTCTCTCTCTCTCTCTCCGGTCTCCTCTCTCTTTCTCCCCTGTCTCCTTTCTCTCTCTGTCTCTCTCCTCTGTGGCTGGAGAGGGGAAACATAGCAGGTAATTGGTCTGTGTTGTTGCTTTCCGTCCTCTTGCTCTCTTCTCCTCTCCTCTCATATCTCTTCCTCCTTTCTCTCTCTCTTATCTCCTCTCTCTCCTCCTATGTCTTCTCTGCCTTTGACTTATCGCTTTCTCTCCCCTTCTCATTCAGCTGTCGCCCCATGACATGCTCCTAATGACATTGTTTACCTGTTTCAACGCTTCCCCTCCCTTCCTCCCTCCCCTCCCCTTGTTCAAAGGCAAAGGAGTGTGTCTCCCCCCCTAAAAGGTTGTTGGGTTTTCTGTCTTGGAGAAAGCGAAATGTCAAAGCATTTCAAAGTTACATTACCAACATTGTCTCTGGACGCCTCTCATTAATTTAGAGCTGATGTGATACATTTACATTACATTTACGTCATTTAGCAGACGCTCTTATCCAGAGCGACTTACAGTTAGTGCATACATTATTCTTTTTTTATACTGGCCCCCCGTGGGAATCGAACCCACAACCCTGGCGTTGCAAACGCCATGCTCTACCAACTGAGCTACCTCCCTGCCGGCCATTCCCTCCCCTACCCTGGACGATGCTGGGCCAATTGTGCGCCGCCCCATTGGTCTCCCGGTTGCGGCCGGCTACAGCAGAGCCTGGATTCGAACCAGGATCTCTAGTGGCACAGCTAGCACTGCGATGCAGTGCCTTAGACCACTGCGCCACTCGGGAGATTGATATCGACTGATTTTGGTGTGTGTGTGTTGAATGTGTGTTTGTCGACTGAATGTGTGTGCATGTTAGGGCTGTGATGATTATGGAATTTTGGGTAACGGTTATTGTCATGGTTGTCATATATTTTTCCATATTTTTTAAGCTTGTAATGTAATGCATATTTGAAAATTAGCTACGACATACCTAATGAGTAAAGCACAGCTTTGGTCATACCCCTGTCTCAAAAACGAATGGATCTGACCGATTGAAACTTTTGGAAATGAAGCTTCTCGTCCTGACCGTGCCGTTCTGCTCGTAAAATTATTACCAATTTTACCCTCTTCATATAAAAACCTCTATTGGGTAAACTCTAACTGAAAATAAAGTTTAAGAAGTATGACAATTTATGTTTTTTAGTTCACGGTTATTGTCCATAATTATAAGATTTTGTGTGTCCATGTATCTGTGTGCGTCTGCTGCGGATGTCTCTGTGTGTGCATGTGTGAGAGAAGGCCATTATTTTGTATAATTTAGGGCTGGTGAAAGGAGAGGCATCTGAGGGGTGGAAACGAGTCGACTTCTTCATTTAGCTGATTTGGCTGCAATCTATGACCCAGACAGCAGCTTTTCCTTCCCCTGCACCATTAAACAACCTCTATGCCAAATAGCAAAGCAGAAAACGCTGGGAAAACCTCTTATTTAAGGCCAAACTCTGCATTTACTTAAGGGAAGACCATAAATCAGCTTTAAATTTGGACAACATAAGTAAATAATAGATGGCAAGGAATACTGGCTCAGGTTTTGGATTCACTGCCTTGAACATTGTTATGTTTTTTATTGTATGTTATTGCCTACTTCTAATGTTGGTGTGAGGAATGTGTTATGTAGCATTCTACCATGCAGTCTTTTTTTTGTAGTATTTTAAATGTGTGTGTGTGTGTATATATGTGTGTGTATATATATATATATATATATATATATATATATATATATATATATATATATATATTTAGAAATTGTAAATTGCCCCCTTTTTTTCTCCCCAATTTCGTGATATCCAATTGTGATCAAATTACGATCTTGTCTCATCGCTGCAACTCCCCAACGGGCTCAGGAGAGGCGAAGGTCGAGTCATGCGTCCTCCGAAACATGACCCGCCAAACCGCACTTCTTAACACTCGCTTGCTTAACCTCCGCCACAAGGAGTCGCTAGAGCACGATGAGCCAAGTAAAGCCCCCCCCCCCCGCCAAACCCTCCCCTAACCCGGACGACGCTGGGCCAATTGTGCGCTGCCCTATGGGACTCCCGGTCACGGACGGTAATGACAAAGTGTGGGATCGAACCCCAGGCTGTAGTGACGCCGCAACTTAGACTGCTGCGCTAATCGGGAGGCCTCTACCATGCATTCTATACTGAACAAAAATATAAACGCAACATGTAAAGTGTTTCTGCCATGTTTCATGAGCTAAAATAAAAAATCCCAGAAATGTTCCATATTCACAAAAATAAAGTTTATTTCTCTCAAATTTTGTGCACAAATTTGTTTACATCCCTGTTAGTGAGCATTTCTCCTTTGCTAAGATAATCCATCCATACGCAGGTGCACCTTGTGCTGGGGACAATCAAAGGCCACTTTAAAATGTGCAGTTTTGTCACACAACACAATGCCACAGATGTCTCATGTTTTGAGGGAGAGTGCAATTGGCATGCTGACTGCAGGAATGTCCACCAGAGCTGTTGCCAGAGAATTGAATGTTCATTTCTCTACCATAAGCTGCCTCTAACGTCGGATTAGAGAATTTGGCATTACGTCCAACCGGCCTCAAAACCAGACCACGTGTAACCACGCCAGCCCAAGACCTCCACATCCGGCTTATTCACATGCGGGATCATCTGAGGAGTATTTCTGTCAGTAATAAAGTCATTTTTGTAGGGAAACTAATTCTGATTGGCAGGGCCTGGCTCCCCAATGGGTGGGCCTGGCTGCCAAGTGGGTGGGCCTATGCCCTCCAAGGCCCAGCCATGGCTGCACCCCTGCCCAGTCATGTGAAATCCATAGATTAGGGCCTAATTTATTTATTTCAATTGACTGATTTCCTTATATGAACTCTAACTAAGTAAAATCTTTGAAATTGTTGCATGTTACAGTTATATATTTGTTCAGTATAGCTAATGGGACTTGCTTAATGTCTTAATGTGCTTGTTAGATGTGAGTGTGTTCAGATATGTTTTGCAAATTGTGTTTTGTACTCTTCTGCAACACACTTCCCTGTTAGATGTGCCTAAGTAGCTTTTCAGACAAATTATTGGCCAGTTGATGTATGGGTTTCTCTTTGTTCCTCTAGTCTGATAGCCACCTCTATTGAACAGAGGGTAAATCCATTTGAATTCAGTCACTTTTTGACAGCATCCCTTTTGATTTAAACAAAACTGCTTGTGGAAGAAGTGGTCAGAAAGTGACTTTTTGGACCTGAATGCCAAACCATTCAGGAGATAAAGGTGCTCAAAGTTAACACCTTTTGCATACCCCACCATACATTTGACATTTTTAAATTTTTAGTCATTTAGCAGACGCTCTTATCCAGAGCGACTTACAGTTAGTGAGTGCATACATTTCCATACCATGAGACATCCATGTCTTCATCACTGGAAAAAATTAACGGTTGAGTTTGATATCATGTAAAAGCTTACGTACAGGGTTGTCAAACGATTCTATAATTTCTTGAAGAAAATATATATATTTTTAACTTTAACGTAAATTATCTAGAAACAGGTGAACTCAGATTAGTTTCATATTTGCATATGTTGTAGCTTAGACCCTACTTTACGTCATCTGAGGTGTTTGTGTTGTGCCGCCATCGGTTGAGACGCAACATGCTCTTCAATACAGGTTGGTTGTCATTTCAATCATAGAATATAATAGAACGGACCTATCCCTTCAGACCACTGCAATTTAGCTGGTACACCATTTAAGTTGAATTGACATTTTTACTTCTAATTACTACCTTAAAGTTGGCCACCGGGCCACCCACCGTCAAATGTAAACTTAAATGGTCATGTATATTCTATTATCTATATTTCTATGATTTCAGTAGGTTTCTTATGGAGGATTGACAGTATAATTTAAAACAACAGATATTCCCATTCAAGTCAACATTCTCATCTTTGTGGTACCATTTTAAATTGAACATTTCAATTTGATTCCCATTTTAGTACATTTATCAGCCAAAACATGACACTTATCCTGTATTGAAGAGCATGTTGCGTCTCAACTGATGTCGAGCACAACACAAAAACATCAGATGATGCAAAAAGGGGTCTAAACTACAACATACTCTATGCGAATATAAAAAAAAATCGGAGTTTCCGCGTTTTTAGATAATTGACATTTAAGGTTAAAAAATGTCAATTAAAAAAAGAAATTCAAGGAATTCTAAAATGAAAACCCTGTTAGTAATCTTTTAAATGATATAATTCTCAACCGTTTATCTTTTCCAGTAATGAAAGCATGGATGTGTCATGGTATGGTTGGGTATGCAAAATAGGTCAACTCTGAGCACCTTTATCTCTTGAATGGTTTGGCACTCAGGTCCAAAAGTCACTTTCTGAGCACTTCTACAATGGGCAAATATGTATGGAAGGCTTCGTTCAAATCAGAAGGGGCGCTGTCAAAAAGTGATTTAATTCAAATGGATTTACCCCAGGGTAATTGGCCTCTGATTGCTTGGCAACCAAGTAATGTCTCCTCGCCTCAAAGCAGACTTTTCCTGGATCTTGACGTAATCTCATTACTGCTATAAGAGCATTGTTATTGTTAGGCGAGTATTGTCTTGGGTTCTATAGATGGGATCTAGCCTCTGTGCGGTAGTGCTACATTACTTCCTTGTCCCTTTCCTTCCTGCTTTTGTAAGAAGCTGTTTGGCTGGAGCGCAGGCTCTTTCTGTGAGGAAGGCCATTATTGGTCCGCAGGGAGGAGGGGACACATTTCCTCGTGTCATTGGTGGTCTGGGATGACTTAATGGGCACCTTGACATTCCATGGCATTGTGAGGTGTAGATGGGGATTCTGGAGAGGGGAACCATTCACAACATGCCAACATATCAACATTCCAGCTCACAGCGTCATCTTGGAGCATGGACAATGGAATTGGCCTTAGAATCAGGCACAGGAAGTTGGATTGCTCAGATATATTTTAGAGGACGCCATCCCAAGACCATTCTATGCACCAAGTCACTAAGTTATGTACCACCATAGAATTAGGAATTACAATAGTAGAATGGATATGAACCTTCTTATGATGGGATAAAGGTCAGCCATTTTGGTCAGGGAGTTGGTCAACCATGGTTTGCCAGTGTTGTGATAAATTCTTCAAATTCCTTATTTTACACTATCTTATCTGCACTGTATGTTTGTTAGCTAGACACTTTTTCAAATTAACTGCCAATATACCAACATTCCATTCAAACAATGCAGTCAATCCACAGCCATACACTGGCTCAAATCAGTTGATGATAGGACTTATACAAGTTGTAAATGCAACAATTACTGATATTGTATCATATAATAGCACTCTCACATTTCAATTTTAGTTTTCTTGGAAAGCTATGGTCTGTTTACATATATTTTAGAGGCTATTTATACCGAACATTTGTAGAAAACTACTCATTGTTGAATTTGCGATTTCCAACTTGTGTAATGTTTATGTCCAATGGCCGATGAGCACCGATATGTTTTATCTATAATTTCTCTTCATTATTTCTCTTCATATGACAAGGATTAAAAAAGGATTTGCCAGTAGATTGTTGACTTGATTCATGATGACTGCTAGCTAAGATTTTGAAAGTATGATGTTGTCATGATCAGTCCAATCAAAACCACTGTAGATATAACGTGATTTGACGTCATTTTATCTGTGGCCAATGATCTTGCGCCTTCTTGGATGGTCACTTCTAATGTAACTCTATGGCAGCACCCAAGGGGCTTGAATTTTCGAGCTCTACCCTTAGACTTGGTGGTGACGTAGTATCCCCATGAGTGACAGAACACTGAGCCAATCACTGCGCAACTAGAGAACATTACAACACCTACGCTCCGTATTATCCGCTGGCTGCCCCACCACCACAGAAAGCACTGCATTTTGGAGCTGCCTTACTCAAGAAAGCAAAAAAGAGAGCATGTTTGTATGCGGCTTTATTAACTCAATGATTGTATTATTTTTTCCATTGTTTGAAAACTGATATGTGACACATTAATGCCAAAATAACAGGCAACCCCCCTCCGCCTAGACAGACAGCAATTTCTGGTACTTCATATATATACTTTGCTGTGATTCATGTATACAGTGCATAAACACTGAGTGTACAAAACATTAAGAACCCCTTCCTAATATTGAGTCAGAACAGCCTCAATTCGTCGAGACACAAGGTGTCAAGCGTTTCACAGGGATGTTGGCCCATGTTGACTCCAATGCTTCCCACAATTGTGTCAAGTTGGCTGGATGTCCTTTGGGTGGTGGACATTTTGGACCATTCTTGATACACACGGGAAACTGTTGAGCGTGAAAACACCAGCTGCGTTATAGTTCTTGACACAAACCTGTGCGCCTGGAACCTACTACCATACCCTATTCAAAGGCACTTAAATATTTTGTCTTGTCCCCTGTAGCTCAGTTGGTAGAGCATGGCGCTTGCAATGCCAGGGTTGTGGGTTCGTTTCCCACAGGGGGCCAGTATGAAAATGTATGCACTCACAAACTGTAAGTCACTCTGGATAAGAGCGTCTGCTAAATGACTAAAATGTAAAAATGTTGTCCATTCACAGCCTTGCTCTTGGAAAACCACATTAGTGTCTGACTTTCCGCTGCCGCAGATGCACCTCCCCCAACTGCAATCCTCGACTTTCGTCTATAGTCACTACAGGCCCGGATTCGAGTCCAGGCTGTGTCACAACCGGTCGTGACCGGGAGTCCCATAGGGCAGCACACAACTGGCCCAGCGTCGTCTGGGTTAGGGGAGGGTTTGGCCGAGGGGGGCTTTACTTGGCTCATCGCGCTCTAGCGACTCCTTGTGGCAGGCCGGGCTCCTGCAGGCTGACTTCGGTCATCAATTGGTGCGGCTGGCTTCTGGGTTAAGCGGACGGGTGTTATGAAGTTCGGTTTGGCGGGTCATGTTTCTGAGGACACATGACTCGACCTTCGCCTCTCCTGAGCCCGTTGGGGAGTTGCAGCGATGAGACAAGATCGTAATTGGATCGCAATCGGATATCACGAAATTGGGGCGAAAAATTGGAATAAAAAAATAAGGATCCCAATTTCGTTCACACCCCTATTAGCTAGCCGTAGATATGGTCCGATGATGGTGGGTGTGTACTGTGTACATGCACGTGTTTATGTGTGTGTCAGAGAAAGAAAGAGTACAAGCATCAGAAAGAGTGAGAAATGGCTCCCTTCCTGGTGGAATGGCGTCGGTTATAAAGTGGAGGCAGTTATGCAAGAGCGCGATGCGGTGACCTTGAGCACATAACACTGAGTAATGGCCCTTACACCAGGTGCTGCAATCTTCTGGTGTGGCTCTCTCCTCTCCATGAGCAACATTTATTTTTCAGATGCTCAGAGCTCCCTCCTAGGCTTCCAGTCCCAGCATCTGCTGTTTGAACCACTGAATGCAGCTATGGGAAAAGAGAGCTCTGTTGATCATCCTTATCAGATCTCAGGGACCTGCAGCTTGTCATGGTTCCCACTGAACGTGACACAATCCAAACCAGTAATGCAGCCAGCAGTACATTGTCAGGGTATAGCTGCCTCTAAACCTCCCTCTAACCCACCAGTATTAAATCAGTACTAAATCCTCTCAACTGTGGTAAAACCCCTTCAGCTTTGATTTTTTTATCAGGTAGATTTAGGTCACCTCTTTTCTTCCCTGGACTATAGTATTGGTTTTCAGCTTCAGCACCAATAGAGGTTGTGGGTGAAATCTGCCCAGTTCTCAGGCAGGGCTGGAACAATGAGAACAATGTGTTGTATTGTAACAGAGCTGGGCTGCAAGGACACCTCTTGTTTGCTCTGTGGTTTTGTTGTAACCCCCTGTGACTGGAGGTGGTGATGCTCTAGCTGCCAATCACCTTTTCAGCCACAGCAGAGCAGAGAAAGGCAGAGTCTGGGCTTCTTCACTCAGATAATAAGACTAAGATACAAAGGGAGGTGTAGCCTATTCAACAATAATGTACAGTATGTATACATTGAGATAAAGAATATACTACATTATATTGTCCTTTAAAGGTGCAATAAGGTCTAGTTTCACTCTGTAGTTCCACTCAGACTTTGTGTCTACGTAGCAGGGAGTGAATGTAGCAAAATTAATTAGACAATTGTATTTACACTTTTTTAATCTTGAACACATAATTAATCTTTCTCCAGCTAGGATGTTTTTGTCTGGACTGTTTTCCACCCCCACCTCCCTCCATGGCGTATGGGTCGAATACAGACTAGTATTGGATGAACTATGGTCGAGCTGTTTCCCTGGCTGGCGTGATCAGTGTGGAAGTATTGTGAGTCTCACATGAGGCAATCTGCAGATAATGGAATGTGTGTTGCTCAACAACATTCATAAATATTCAGATGAGGAGAAATAAGGCTGCAGAGAGAGAGAGAGAGATTGGGTGGTTCAAGCCATCAGTGACAGTAGCAGGGAAAAATTGCTGTCCTCACCACCACATAGTGAAAAAGACAATGCTCTGCTATGTATATAGATGGGTACGGTATGGTCCTTTTTTGAGGTTTGTTTGATTTTAATATAAACCAGCTGGAGAGAATCTCAGCTCTTTGAATGAATGGGTAAAACAAATATCCCACAGGCACCAGTGTGATAATGAGCCATACAGGCGGACTAGAACCGTTGTTCCACCTCAACAATGGCGAACGTGCATAAAGATGGCAGAATTCAGATATGTCGTAATTGACTTAGCTGTATCCACAGACTTTAAACTATGGCGTGCGTTGTTTCACATTGACTTAAATAAGAGTTGTTCATGCATTACTGGGCAATTAAATATTTGTTTATCTATGTTGCCACATAACGTTATGCGTAATGGTTCAATGTGACAATAAATCAGCACAAACAACTTTTTCGATTTTTCTAATTGCCTGCGTCTTGAAGCTAAAATTGGGATCATGTATACTCTGCTAATGACCATACGGAGAGCAATGTACAATACAACAAACTTTTTTTTTTGGGGGGGGGGTAGATCAGCTTTAATATTGCAGATAGATTGTAACTTCCATCAATGTAATTGTCTGCATCACTTCCAATCCCCCATATGTTTTTAAAAAATATATATATACAGTTGAAGTCGGAAGTTTACATACACCTTAGCCAAATACATTTAAACTCAGTTTTTCACAATTCCTGACATTTAATCCTAGTAAATATTCCCTGTCTTAGGTCAGTTAGCATCACCACTTTATTTTAAGAATGTGAAATGTCAGAATAATAGTAGAGAGAATGATTTATTTCACTTTTATTTCTTTCATCACATTCCCAGTGGGTCAGAAGTTTAGTATTTGGTAGCATTTCCTTTAAATTGTTTAACTTGGGTCAAATGTTTCGGGTAGCCTTCCACAAGCTTCCCACAATAAGTTGGGTGAATTTTGGCCCATTCCTCCTGACGGAGCTGGTGTAACTGAGTCAGGTTTGTAGGCCTCCTTGAACTTTTTCAGTTCTGTCCACAAATGTTCTATAGGATTGAGGTCAGGGCTTTGTGATGGCCACTCCAATACCTTGACTTTGTTGTCCTTAAGCCATTTTGCCACAACTTTGGAAGTATGCTTGGGGTCATTGTCCATTTGGAAGACCCATTTGCGACCAAGCTTTAACTTCCTGACTGATGTCTTGAGATGTTGCTTCAATATATCCACATAATTTTCCTTCATCATGATGCCATCGATTTTGTGAAGTGCACCAGTCCCTCCTGCAGCAAAGCACCCTCACAGCATGATGCTGCCACCCCTGTGCTTCACGGTTGGGATGGTGTTCTTCGGCTTGCAAGCACCCCCTTTTTCCTCCAAACATAACGATGGTCATTATGGCCAAACAGTTCTATTTTTGTTTCATCAGACCAGAGGACATTTCTCCAAAAAGTATGATCTTTGTCCCCGTGTGCAGTTGCAAACCGTAGTCTGGCTTTTGTATGGCGATTTTGGAGCAGTGGCTTCTTCCTTGCTGAGCGGTCTTTCAGGTTACGTCGATATAGGACTCGTTTTACTGTGGATATAAATACTTTTGTACCTGTTTCCTCCAGCATCTTCACAAGGTCATTTGCTGTTGTTCTAGGATTGATTTGCACTTTTCGCACCAAAGTACGTTAATCTCTAGGAAACAGAATGCGTCTCCTTCCTGAGCGGTATGACGGCTGCGTGGTCCTATGGTGTTTATACTTGCGTACTATTGTTTGTACAGATGAACGCGGTACCTTCAGGCGTTTGGAAATTGCTCCCAAGGATGAACCAGACTTGTGGAGGTCTACAATTTTGTTTCTTAGGTCTTGGCTGATTTCTTTTGATTTTCCCGTGATGTCAAGCATAGAGGCACTGAGTTTGAAGGTAGGCCTTGAAATACATCCACAGGTACACCTCCAATTGACTCAAATGATGTCTATTAGCCTATCAGAAGCTTCTAAAGCCATGAAATCATTTTCTGGAATTTTCCAAGCTGTTTAAAGGCACAGTCAACTTCTGACCCACTGGAATTCTGATACAGTGAATTATAAGTGAAATATCTGTCTGTAAACAATTGTTGGAAAAATTACTTGTGTCATGCACAAAGTAGATGTCCTAACCGACTTGCCAAAACTATAGTTTGTTAACAAGAAATTTGTGGAGTGGTTGAAAAAAAAGAGTTTTAATGACGCCAACCTAAGTGTATGTAAACCTCCGACTTCAACTGTACATACATACATACATCTACATACATATACATGCATATACATATACTTATCCTTTAAAAAAATATATTTCCCTTTATTACTTTCCAACCCCACCACCCATTCCCTAATTGGAGTAAACTAGTGAACAACAATGCTTAGGCCTCTACTTCCAGCTTATACATACTATATACATTTTATGGACAGTCAATTTTACAATAATTATATTTCTTTGTTTTTACTCCTGAACTTCCTCTACCCTCAACCTCTCCGATCATTTTCATGATGTCCATCCGGTTTGCTTCTATATTCCATGTCTTTCTAACTTTGCTCTTTCACAAAAGCTCTCTACCTATATACTTATTATGGACACAGTATGATTTACATTAGTTATCTCATTGTTATTAGTTGTTGTTATTAGTTCCATCCTTCAACTCCATTCAACACCACCCATCTTTCTCTTAACACCATCCATATAGGATTTCTATTTGCCATATATTTTTCAACTGTACTGTGATGTTTTACAAAAGTTCTGAACCTTTCTATTCTCATTGTTTCTACAGATTGTAAATTGAAAATAAACATTTTTGCTAAAAGTATTATTATATTATTGATCGATTGACTATGACTTTTCAGATCACCCAGTAGTGCTATCTGCAGGGTTAGCTCCAGGTATATATTGCAATCCTTTAGCCATTCCTGGACCTGAGTCCAAAAACAAGCTACAAATGGACAGTGCCAAAACAAATGATCTAATGATTCTGTGTCTTCGCAGCAAAATCTGCAGAGCTGGGAAGATTGTATCCCCCATATAAATAACATTCTATTGGTAGCAAGAATTTTATACAATAATTTAAATGGAAAAAGTATAAGTTTTGAATCCGGCGTTGTTTTGCGTATCAGTTCATAAACACTATGCCATGGAATCGGTACGTCAAATCTCTTCCCAACTATTTTGCAATCTAAATGGGACGGCTGTCAATCCTTTGGTCCTTAAATGAAACTGGTATACTTTTTTATTTATCACAGTTTTCTTTAACCAATTATGTCCTTTAATGCAAGACCGACAGACAAGTTCCTTACTTTTTCCCCATTCCACTTTCCTCTTCCATTTTTGCGGTAATGCTGCAATTATTTGGTTGTAATTTTGGGTAGAGCAGACATTTCCATATGTTTTTGCATGTTGCATGTACGACATAACTCCACCAGTCCTACCGATGATATCATTTACGAAGATTATACCTTTTTTAAACATTTTTATTTTTAATTTTTTTTTATCAATTAGTAGATTTGAGTTTAACCACAATATTTGCTGCATTATTTGTTCTGTCGTTTACGGACGATTAAATTGAAATTGCAACCAACTTTCTATGGCTTGTTTTAGAAATAGTGATATTTGGAAGATGATTTCCTTTCCAAATAACTGAAAGTGAGAGGTTGTAATCTGAATAAAGGGAAAAAGGCCATTGTTGAACATTGGGCGAGACAATCTTACTAATTTGCTAGAGAACCAGTTCGGATTTAAGTATAACTTTTGTATGACTGAAGCTTTTAGTGATAGGTCTAATGCTTTAATATTGAATAATTTCTGTCCTCCGAATTCATATTCAGTATATAAATAGGCCCGTTTAATTTTGTCTGGCTTGCCATTCCAAATAAAATGGAATATTTTTTTCTCATATAATTTAAAAAACTGTTCGCTAGGCGTAGGCAAGACCATAAGCAAATAGGTAAACTGGGATAATACTAAAGAGTTAATCAGGGTAATTTTTCCACAAATTGACAGGTATTTACTTTTCCATGGTAGCAAGATCTTATCTATTTTTGCTAACTTTCTATAAAAATGTATTGGCGTGAGATCATTTATTTCATTTGGGATATGTATTCCGAGTATATCCACATCACCATCAGACCATTTTATTGGTAAACTACATGGTAATGTAAAAATTGTATTTTTTTGTGATCCAATACGTAATATAGTACATTTATCATAATTTGGTTGTAATCCAGAGAGGTTTGAAAATGTATCTAGATCCTCTATGAGGCTGTGGAGGGATTCAAGTTGTGGATTTAAAATAAAACATGAATCATCTGCGTACAATGACACCTTTTTAAACCCTGGATTTCAAATCCCTTGAAATTATTTTTGGATATGATTTTATTAGCTAACATCTCGATGGCCATGATAAATAGATATGCCGATAGTGGACAACCTTGTTTCACTCCTCTTGACAATTTAAAACTTTATGAGAAATAGCCATTATTTACTATTTTACACCTAGGGTTACTATACATGATTTTAACCCAATTTATAAGAGATTCTCCAAAATTGAAATGCTCCAGGCATTTATATATAAACCCCAGTCGTACTTTATCAAATGCCTTTTCGAAGTCTGCTATGAATAGCAGGCCTGGTTTCCCAGATTTTTCATAGTGTTCTATTGTTTCCAGTACTATTCTAAGCCTCTATGTTACAGTTTTTATTGCTATCTATCTGTTCTGTTAGACCTTCTATTTCCTTTGTTAGTATGGACTCTTGACCTAAATTGCTTTTGTTTTCAAGATGAGTACTGAATTGCATGGCCTCTAAAGGCACATTTAAAGGTGTCCCATACAATAAGGGGATTTGTTGTACCTATGTTATGTCGGAAAATACATAATTCCTCTGTCCCTAGTTAAAAACAAGTTATCATCCAATAGGCTTTGATTACATTTCCAATATCCTCGCCCACGTGGAAATTCAGTAAGAGTAATGTATATGCCAATTATATGATGGTCCGACCGCATTCTGTCCCGTATCAACATTTACAACACAATACAGCGAACTTAACAAAATTAGGAATTTGTGGTAATTGCATGGGGGCCACCATGCAATTAGCCTCCGCAATTAGCCTGCACTTTCCTGTCAATCTCTGTGTCAGTGACCAAGTTCACTATTAACATTGTGGTGGCGAGTTTACCCGCACTGGATCTCAAAACACTCACCCCTGAGGAGCAGTAGCCTGGTCCCAGATCTGTTTGTCATGTCTTGCCAACTTATATGGTGATGACGATATCAGTTGGCAAGACTTTGTAGTGTATGAAGAATTATGTCTTTGCTAATGTTTTCAAGTGGAACCTGAGAGAATGTTTATTCAGTTTTAGAGGGATCCGTTTTAGAGTGACACCCCATAGAACAGAGGAAGTCTGTTTGTTGGAGACAGGTGATTGGACAGTATGGGAAACCACCCATATTTTGGTAAAGATTATAAATACTGGGTTGGAACAAAGAAGATCAGAACAGACATATTCTTTTGGGACTCTGTTCTCCGGATGATCTTGACATCTGTAAACTTATGCTGAAATCTTGTGATATAAATAAAACTTATGATCAAAGCTCAGTATAAGCGGACTCCTTTGTTTCAGAGCATAATTAGCAACGCTTTCTCGACACTACAACTTCACAAACAAATCTGAGACCAGGCTTGAGGTGTGGGCAGAAAGGTTCCAAAACTAGGAAGTAGTGGGTTCCAGTTCCAGTGGCATGCATTGGAATGTGTGGCTTTCTTTTGCAAAATAGCTATGAATTAACAGATTTATTTACAAATAATTGTCAACATAAAACATCACATTAAGGTGTGGGACATTCACTGTATTACAAGGAACAATGGCAGGTCTATTTTGCTCCCCCAGCTGGCATATTATTTCTGTTCACAATTCACCTGTGGGAACATGGTGCTCTCAACACCCGACAACAGAAAGAGTTGGCCACTACTAGCCGCGAGAATGTTTTTGAGGATATTACCAATGCCCTCAACTTGTAATTAAAACCGATAAATTAATATTGTGCACTGGTCACTTCTAAAGTGGATACCTACTCAACTTAAGTGGAAAGTTTGGAGACAGCGGTCAATGTGACAGAGGGGCGACTCCATGACCTGGAAACAGCGCGAACTAAGCTACAAGGGGAAATCAATCTCCTAAAAAAGAACAGAATCACTCGAATCATTCCCGTAAATTCAATGTGCGGGTCACAGGACTTGAAACTGGTGTGGAAGCTGGCAACCCAACTTCCTTCATGAGCAATCATTTCTATGAACTGTTTGGGCAAGAGAAGCTGGGTACCATGCCGCTGATAAACATTGCACACCGCAATGGATCTCGGCGTATGATTGTACGACTCCACAGTTTTGAAGTCAAATGTCAAATTGTTCGTCTCGCAGTGGAATCGGGAGCTCTGACATATGTGGAGAAGAGGATCAGCATCTGCCAAGATCTGAGTGCCGAACTGTTGAAACAGAGGGCGACCTACAATGTGAGATCCCAGCTATGCAAACTAAACCTGAGATGCAGCTTCATTCACCCAGCAAAACTCATCTTGACATTCCAGAATACAACACACACGTTTTCCACTGCCAAGGAGGCTCAAGACTTCTTCGAGAAGCACATCAAGCCCAACACACAAGGGGACGATCTGACAGATCTAGGCTAATCCCAATTTGACTGGCTCAATATTCAGGTATGCTATCCACGCACAATCACTCAGCCTAGCCCAGGGGGTTTCACTCGGGGCCCCCGTTCCAGCATTGGGGAACATCACGTGTGAGCCACGTCTATTTCTATGGGCACAAGCACTGATTATGACACAAACTGTTCACACCCCTCTTGTTGGTTGAGATAATTTTTCAAGTTTAAAGCTTATTTCCTGCAATTCTACCCATTTTGTCATGGGGTGTAAAAAAAATGTCATTTTAAAGTTAATTTTATTGCAATTCTATGCATTTTGCCATGTCAAATGTGTATTCATGTGATATTTGAGTGACAAAACAATTACAACAATATCTATGGGCTAAAAAAACTAAATAAAAAAACTTTAGCTGACATGGGCTAGTTGATCTGGACATTTCTGATAAGTTATAAATAGCTCTCTAAGGTATGCAATGACTAACATGACAAGAGGATCTGATGATGCACTACCCAATTTCGAAATGTGCATTCTACTATTACAACATTCAAGAGTAACATGCTGACTAGACTGGGCACGCATGCGCGTGCATATGTTGATTTTGTCCATCCACACCAGACGCGATCAGGACATGCAGGTTGAAATATCAAAGCTAACTCTGAACCAGCTATATTAATTTGGGGACAGGTCGAAATGCATAAAACATTCATGGCCATTTAGCTAGCTAGCTTACTGTTGCTAGCTAATTTGTCCTGGGATATAAACATTGGGTTATTTTACCTGAAATGCACAAGGTCCTCTACTCTGACAATTAATCCACAGATAAAAGGGTAAACCTAGTTCGTTTCTAGTAATCTCTCCTCCTTCAGTCTTCTTCTTCAGACTTTATATGGCGGTTGGCAAACAACTTTAAGGTGCATTACCACCATTAACTGGACTGGAGTGTGGATCTCAGTTCATCTTTCAATCACCCATGTGGGTATATGGTCCTAAGAACGAATGAGGAGATGGGAGATGCGGGACATGCAGAGCGTCAAGTGTCAAAAATAGAACCAAGTTCTATTTTAGCGCCTGGCTATGCAGACGCTCGTTGACGCTCGCGAGCAGTTTGGATGCAATGATTGAATAACATGTATGTGTACATTTATTTTGAAACGCAAGCGCACGTAACATGAGCGGTGTGGTCAGCATGTAAGTTTAAAGCCGGACTGAGTTCCTTAAAAAAAAAAGAGGGAAAGAAACACACCGACCACCTCACACACCCCCTAGGGGATGTGCCCCACAGTTTGGGAACCACTAGCCTAGCCTATTGCAGTGATGGTGCACTCAGCATAAGGCAATGATGAGGACACCCCCTCAATTGGGTAAAAGGAATACTATTATATTATTATTATTATTATTATTATTATTATTGCTGAACATGGACTTTGTTAATAATATATTGCCTATGTTCCAGGACATTTAGACAATGATGACTGCACGACCAATGGGTCGGTTTCCCTGTGGGTCCTGCTTTTGTTTCACTTCCATGGGCTTATTTAACACTAAACATAACAATTACATCATTCATAATAATATATTTTTTAAACAATGGCAACGCTAGCTATTCTCTCTTGGAATTTGAAAGGACTAAACTGCCTTATAAAAAAAAAATATATATAATACTATAGTCGATGCCCGCGGAAGTCTAATTGGCATAATAAAATGTAGGATTGTAGGATTTTTTATGAATTTATTTGCAAATTATGGTGGAAAATAAGTATTTGGTCAATAACAAAAGTTTCTCAATACTTTGTTATATACCCTTTGTTGGCAATGACACAGGTCAAACGTTTTCTGTAAGTCTTCACAAGGTTTTCACACACTGTTGCTGGTATTTTGGCCCATTCCTCCATGCAGATCTCCTCTAGAGCAGTGATGTTTTGGGGCTGTCGCTGGGCAACATGGACTTTCAACTCCCTCCAAAGATTTTCTATGGGGTTGAGATCTGGAGACTGGCTAGGCCACTCCAGGACCTTGAAATGCTGGGAAACTGGTCAGAATTGAAGGAATGATGGATGGTGCTAAATACAGGGAAACTTGAGGGAAACCTGTTTCAGTCTTCCAGAGATTTGAGACTGGGACGGAGGTTCACCTTCCAGCAGGACAATGACCCTAAGCATACTGCTAAAGCAACACTTGAGTGGTTTAAGGGGAAACATTTAAATGTATTGGAATGGCCTAGTCAAAGCCCAGACCTCAATCCAATTGAGAATCTGTGGTATGACTTAAAGATTGCTGTACACCAGCGGAACCCATCCAACTTGAAGGAGCTGGAGCAGTTTTGCCTTGAAGAATGGGCAAAAATCCCAGTGGCTAGATGTGCCAAGCTTATAGAGACATACCCCAAGAGACTTGCAGCTGTAATTGCTGCAAAAGGTGGCTCTACAATGTATTGACTTTGGGGGGGTGAATAGTTATGCACGCTCAAGTTTTCTGTTTTTTTGTCATATTTCTTGTTTGTTTCACAAGAAAAAATATTTTGCATCTTCAAAGTGGTAGGCATGTTGTGTAAATCAAATGATAACCCCCCCCCAAAAAAAAAAAAAAAAATCTGTTTTAATTCCAGGTTGTAAGGCAACAAAATAGGAAAAATGCCAAGGGGGGTGAATACTTTCACAAGCCACTGTACCTGGCTACATTCTTTCTATGATAAACATTAGTAATGTGATGGCCATGCATCGTTTTTGCAAAAAATACCTTGCTTTTTCATTGTAAGCTCATTTACTTGTATGGCTGCCAGCCAAATAGTGTTGCACTTCTGTTGTCATCTGATTAAAATAAAGCTATTTTCTGCCGAATGTGTTGCACTAATGTATTTTCTGTGAAGGAAAACTATAGTTGAACTCCCCTGATCACTCTATTGAAGCAAAAAAACTATGACTTTCAAACTAAAACGCGACCACTGTCAATACACAGCTTTCTCCCGTTGTGCTATTTACAAACACATGACTGGCCCAACTGTTCTGGGGAACTACGGTAACAGACAAAGCGATCCAATTTCGCCTTTGATATTCTCATTATCCATGGAACTCCTGGTCCAGGCAATTTGTCAATTGAAGGAAATAACATCAATTTCCCTGAAATCTACTGATCACTTGATCTCATTATACACAGACAATATTTTACTGTATCTACAGTGAGGGAAAAAAGTATTTGATCCCCTGCTGATTTTGTACGTTTCCCCACTGGCAAAGACATGATCAGTCTATAATTTTAATGGTAGGTTTATTTGAACAGTGAGAGACAGAAAAAACAGAAAAACGCATGTCAAAAATGTTATACATTGAATTGCATTTTAATGGGGGAAATAAGTATTTGACCCCTCTGCAAAACATGACTTAGTACTTGGTGGCAAAACCCTTGTTGGCAATCACAGAGGTCAGACGTTTCTTGTAGTTGGCCACCAGGTTTGCACACATCTCAGGAGGGATTTTGTTCCACTCCTCTTTGCAGATCTTCTCCAAGTCATTAAGGTTTCGAGGCTGACGTTTGGCAACTCGAACCTTCAGCTCCCTCCACAGATTTTCTATGGGATTAAGGTCTGGAGACTGGCTAGGCCACTCCAGGACCTTAATGTGCTTCTTCTTGAGCCACTCCTTTGTTGCCTTGGCCGTGTGTTTTGGGTCATTGTCATGCTGGAATACCCATCCACGACCCATTTTCAATGCCCTGGCTGAGGGAAGGAGGTTCTCACCCAAGATTTGACGGTACATGGCCCCGTCCATCGTCCCTTTGATGCGGTGAAGTTGTCCTGTCCCCTTAGCAGAAAAACACCCCCAAAGCATAATGTTTCCACCTCCATGTTTGACGGTGGGGATGGTGTTCTTGGGGTCATAGGCAGCATTCCTCCTCCTCCAAACACGGCGAGTTGAGTTGATGCCAAATAACTCGATTTTGGTCTCATCTGACCACAACACTTAAACCTAGTTCTCCTCTGAATCATTCAGATGTTAATTGGCAAACTTCAGACGGGCCTGTATATGTGCTTTCTTGAGCAGGGAGACCTTGCGGGCGCTGCAGGATTTCAGTCCTTCACGGCGTAGTGTGTTACCAATTGTTTTCTTGGTGACTATGGTCCCAGCTGCCTTGAGATTGTCATTGACAAGATCCTCCCGTGTAGTTCTTGGCTGATTCCTCACCGTTCTCATGATCATTGCAACTCCACGAGGTGAGATCTTGCATGGAGCCCCAGGCCGAGGGAGATCAGTTATTTTGTGTTTCTTCCATTTGCGAATAATCGCACCAACTGTTGTCACCTTCTCACCAAGCTGCTTGGCGATGGTCTTGTAGCCCATTCCAGCCTTGTGTAGGTCTACAATCTTGTCCCTGACATCCTTGGGGAGCTCTATGGTCTTGGCCATGGTGGAGAGTTTGGAATCTGATTGATTGATTGCTTCTGTGGACAGGTAACAAGCTGAGATTAGGAGCACTCCCTTTAAGAGTGTGCTCCTAATCTCAGCTCGTTACCTGTATAAAAGACACCTGGGAGGCAGAAATCCTTCTGATTGAGACGGGGTCAAATACTTATTTCCCTCATTAAAATGCAAATCAATTTATAACATTTTTGACATGCGTTTTTCTAGATTTTTTCCTTGTTATTCTGTCTCTCACTGTTCAAATAAACCTACCATTAAAATTATAGACTGATAATTTATTTGTCAGTGGGCAAACGTACAAAATCAGCAGGGGATCAAATACTTTTTCCCCTCACTGTAGACAATGTATCTCAATCGCTCCCAAATGCTTTGAAGATCATTGATACAATCAGCTTTATCTCAAGTTATAAAATGTATCTAACCAAATTAGACCTACTGCCTCTCAAGACGCCGATGGAGGACTCCATCTCTACTTATGGAATCCCAATCATTTCCCATTTTAAATATTTGGGAGTAGATACATTACTTTCTTAGATAAAACTATTTCCAGAAACTTTAACAGAACGCTGAAATCAATTAAATCCAACCTCAGTAGATCGAATAATATCCCAGTTTCTTTAACTGGCAGAATATCTATTGTCAAAATAAATATATTTCCAATGCTTCCCATGGCTCCACCTTCTGCCTATTGGGATAAAACTGTGGTTTCAAAATGTATATGGCAAGGTAAACGATCCCGGATAAAATTAACAAATTTACATAGCGGGAAAGACGTAGAAGGACTATCCGTACCAAACTTTAAATTGTATTTCCAGGCGCTAGCATTTCGACCCATCCTAAATTGGTTTAGACATGATTCTTCTGCCCCCTGGCTGAGTATAGAGATAAATATGGTGTCTCCTATTGCCCAGGAAGAGGTGGTCTTCACTGATATATCCCTTAAACAATGTAAACTACGCTTTGGTCCTATTATTGCTCACACAATTTCTATTTGGTGCAAAATTGAAAAACAATGTAACTGCGAATCAAAATGGCATGCCCATACTCTAATATTTCACGATAATGCGGCACGTGGCGGCAGGTAGCTTAGTGGTTAAGAGCGTTGTGCCAGTAACCGAAAGGTCGCTGGTTCTAATCCCCGAGCCGACTAGGTGGAAAATCTGTCTGTGCCCTTGAGCAAGGCACTTAACCCTAATTGCTCCTGTAAGTCGCTCTGGATAAGAGCGTCTGCTAAATGACCCAAATGTAAATGTAAATGCCTTGCGATCTAGAGGGCAGCCTTTTGCATTCCCCCCAATGGTCCAAATGTGGAATCCGTACCCTTGCCGATTATCATGGACAGTAATGGCTATGCTGGGAAACTCAATTACCATCCAATGGTGGAATTGATAGATAAATTATCTGGGCTCCCGAAAGGACTGATTTCTATAATAGTCTCCTGAGTGGCGCAGTGGTCTAAGGCACTGCATCGCAGTGCTAGCTGTGCCACTAGAGATCCTGGTTCGAATCCAGGCTCTGTCGCAGCCGGCCGCGACCGGGAGACTCATGGGCAGCGCACAATTGGCCCAGCGTTGTCCAGGGTAGGGGAGGGAATGGCCGGCAGGGATGTAGCTCAGTTGATAGAGCATGGCGTTTGCAACGCCAGGGTTGTGGGTTCAATTCCCCCGGGGGACCAGTATGAAAAAAATATATATATATATGTATTCACTAACTGTAAGTCGCTCTGGATAAGAGCGTCTGCTAAATGACTAAAATGTAAAATGTAAAATGTAATAATATATTAACAACGTTTGGAAAGCTCATACTTTGAGCTAGCCATCAGAGATTACTTTGAACATTTTGCAAATGAGTTTGTCAGCAGTTACTGTCGCCATCGGCTGTCCCCTCTCTCACTCTCTCTATCTCCCTTTCCCTCCCTCTCTGTCTCTCCCTAACTGACCTGTGGGATTAATCCACCTCTGACCACATAAACAGCTTTCTGCTTCCTCTCACTCTCCATCCATCCATTCTATCTATTATCCTCATCCTTATTGTTAGGTATCTAACAGGAGTTTCAGTGGGATTGTTTTAGCAGATATAAGTTAATTAAGTGTAGCGGTTCTCTGGCAGCCCGATGGTTGGGCCACAGTACAACTCTCCTCTGCTTGATTTATGCCTGGCTTCAAGGACAATCTGCTCGTGCATTGTGGCATCGCATTACAACCAAGCCAAGCCGCTGCATTGGCGGCAGAAAACGGGACGAAATTGACGGTTATCGGGTAAGACATGATCTTACCCCCATCTTCTTCAGTTAATATCTCAATCAGAATGTCACAATTTGTTTAAAATGTGTGTTTAACGAGAGCCCTCTGTGATTGTCGTCAAATGTGTTTGTGTTAGGGGACATCTAAGAACTTTATGCTTCTCCATAACTAAACTGAAGTAGATCCGCTTGGCTCCTTTGTCACATTCGTTCGGGAGAAGAGAGGAGAAGTGTTCTCTTAAATGTGTACCTTGAAACTGAATATTAATTCAGACCTTTTAAGAGGCCTTTTAGTTAGTGCTAGCATAGTACTCATTATACCGGTCTTTTTATATTACGTTGTTGACTCAGCAGTTTTACCTTTAAGAGGCCCTGATGAATGTCTCAAGAGACTGCTGGCACATCCTTCTATGCCATGGGTTGTACTTGTGTTAGCAAATGTTGTGTACAGCAATAGCTAAAAGTCACACAATGTAGGCTACAAACGTATTACAGCTGGAGCACGCCAATCCTGCTCCTGGAGATATGCTGGGTGTGCAGGCTTCTGTTCCAACCCAGCACTTAAACCCCTGATTCAACTTATCAAACCTGATGAGTTGATAATAATTTGTATTATTGCTGGGCTGGAATAAAGGTCTGCCCACCCAGTAGATCAGGGAGTGGAGCAAGGTTGGCCATTCTGGTATGGACTTATTTTATGCAACTTATGCTTTAGTAATAATAGCCTAGTTACTAAGATGTCTAACATTTACAAACAAGTTAGCTTATTTGTATATTTTGAAATGATATGTTGATTAATTAAAAGTGGATTCATTGAAGTGAAGTGTTTATTTTGTTTTAATTGTTAACTTAAAACTATTATTCAAAATGAACTAGTGTCAATGTTCATTATTCACAGATCACAATTCTGCATTGAAAAGGGGTGAAGGGGATCTGTTTCTAATTTCTGTGTTATTTTCTCTAATTAACATTACCTTTTTGTTCAGTTGTGAGCTCTCCAATCTGTTTTATTTGATTGTCACTCTGTCTCAGGATATCAGCCATGTGAACCCATTTTGCAGCTTATCATAATGACATGCATCACCAATGCAGCCATAGGCCTATTGTATGATGGTATTGGTAGCCTTATGGCCATGTGCAATGCCCCCTTGTCATTGTACATCTGATGCAGAGAATAGCTGAACTCACCATTGTTTCCATATTGTTGAGCTAGCTATACAGTATGTTCTCAATTTAAAATGATACCAGTAGATAATGTATATGAGGCTAACCATAAGCCACATTTTCTACATGGTTTTTCTAACATATTAAATGATTTAGTGCAAATCCAACCCATGTATTCTAGGTACAGTACTATACATGAAATAAGGAGATGGCTATTTTTGTCACTGGCCTACACACAATACCCCATAATGTTGAAGTGGAATTATGTTTTTTGACATTTTTACAAATTCATTAAAAATGAAAAGCTGGAATGTCTTGAGTCAATAAGTATTCAACCCCTTTGTTATGGCAAGCCTAAATAAGTTCAGGAGTAAAAATGTGCTTAGCAAGTCACATAAGTTACATGGACTGTGTGCAATAATGGTGTTTATCATGATTTTTGAATGACTACCTCATCTCTGTACCCCACACACACAATTATCTCTAAGGTTCCTCAGTCGAGCAGTGATTTTTAAACACCGATTCAACCAGAAAGACCAGGGAGGTTTACCAATGACTTGCAAAGAAGGGCACCTATTGTTAGATTGGTAGAAATTTAAAAAGCAGACATTGAATAATCTTTTGAGCATGGTGAAGTTATTCATTACACTTTGGATGGTATATCAATACACCCAGTCACTATAAAAATACAGCTGTCCTTCCTAACTCAGTTGCCGGAGAGGAAAGAAACCGCTCAGGGATTTCACCATGAGGCCAATGGTGACTTTAAAACGGTTGCAGAGTTTAATGGCTGTGATACGAGAAAACTGAGGATGGATCAACAACATTGTAGTTACTCCACAATACTAACCTAAATGACAGAGTGAAAAGAAGGAAGCCTGTACAGAATAAAAATATTCCAAAACATGCATCCTATTTGCAACAAGGCACTAAAGTCAAACTGCAAAAAAATGTGGCTAAGAAATGATTTATGTCCTGAATACCCAGTGTTGTGTTAGGGGCAAATCCAACACAACACATCACTGAGAACCACTTCATATTGGCTGCATCATGTAATGGGTATGCTTGTCATCGGCAAGGACTATGGAGTAGGGCTAAGCACAGGCAAAATCCTAGAGGAAAACCTGGTTCAGTCTGCTTTACAACAGACACTGGGAGACAAATTCACCTTTCAGCAGGACGATAACCTAAAGCCAAATATACATTGGAGTTGCTTACCAAGACAATGAGTGGCCTAGTTACAGTTTTGACTTAAATCAGCTTGAAAATCTATTTCAAGCCTTGAAAATGTCTGTCTAGCAATGACCAACTGCAAGCTTGAAGAATGGGCAAATATTGTACAATTCAGGTGTGCAAAGCTCTTAGACTTACCCAGAAAGAGTCACAGCTGTAATCGCTGCCAAAGGTGATTCTAACATGTATTGACTCAAGGGTGTGAATACTTATATATTTTATTTCAATACATTTGCAACATTTTCAAAAACATTGTTTACACTTTGTCATTATAGGGTATTGTGTAGATGGGTGAGAAAAAAATCAATTTTGATTTCAGGCTGTAACAACAAAATGTGGAATAAGTCAAGGGGTATAAATACTTTCTTAAGGTACTGTAGGTGTCAGGGATGAGCATCAGTTCAATAGAGCTCCCTTTAGTGAGAGAATATGGAGGAGGACAAGGGGGAGAAGAAAAGACTATGAACGTGTTAAAAGCAAAGGCAGAGCGAGCGAGTGGGATATCTGTCAAGCCTGGGCTGCTGCGGAGTCACATGCGCCGCATAAACACACACACACTCTTCCGGCATCACTGTCTCACTCCTCTCCGGCCAGCCAGCCAGCCTGCTGCTCACACCACTCACTCCCCCAACACTGCGACAGACTGTGACAGGAAGAAGAAAAAAAGACTGTAATGGTGTGTATAATTCCAAACGTTGGTTTCTGTAATTAAATAGCGTCTTGACACTAATTACTTCTAGCTGTTGATAATGCAGCCGGCCCAAAACCCCTGGAATGGCGGTTATTTAATTAGTCGCAAAATGGTCCCCTGCGGTGCGGTAGTTAACTGGGTCTCAACTCTCCCAGCCCAACTACTACCCTCCTGTCTAGTGTCATGGTGAAGCCTCAACCAAGGGACAACCTTGGAGAAATGGCAGTGTGTTTCATCTAGGTTATTTTGTAGCTTTTGTTATTTTCTAGCTATTTTGTTCATTTTGTGCAACTTACTAGTTTTGTCTTGCGTCATCTACCACCTATAATCTACTTTGATGTCCTTTGTCTTCTGTCCTTATTTTGTCTTATTTTGTATTTATTTTCTTCTGTTAACCTAAGGCACTGCATCGCAGTGCTAGCTGTGCCACTAGAGATCCTGGTTCGAATCCAGGCTCTGTCGTAGCCGGCCGCGACCGGGAGACCCATGGGGCGGCGCACAATTGGCCCAGCGTCGTCCAGGGTAGGGGAGGGAATGGCCGGCAGGGATGTAGCTCAGTTGGTAGACTGATTCCCACGGGGGGCCAGTATGAAAAATAAAAAAGTAATGTATGCACTCACTAACTGTAAGTCGCTCTGGATAAGAGCGTCTGCTAAATGACTAAAATGTAAATGTAAATGTAAATAATGAATCATATCTTCCATCTCTCTTTATGAAGCACTCTGAGAAATAATCAGGGGTTTATTCATTAGTCTGATTCCGTTGCCAAACGTTTTGTCTGTTGCAAAATGTTTTGCAACCGAAACCGTTTACTCCAAACTTAAAACGTTTTGCCACCAAACGAGAGTTTCTATTGAACAAATTCAGTAAATCTACAGAGAAAATGTTTTGCAATGGAATCCGACTAATGATTACACCCCAGTTGAGTTACCCTCAGGGTTTATTTAACCCCCAGGGTTTTAGTGCCTCAGATAGTTTTATTTACAGCACTGTCTCCCCATGACAGAGTGGACGTTGACATGCTGTTCTCCCGTGTCCCATAGCAGAGGAGTGGATGAGGCTGAGGTCAAGGGCATCTCCCTCTCACCCTCTCTCTCCAAGGCCAACTGAGGGATTCAGACCACCTTTCTGTAACTACCTACCTACAGCCTGTCATGTTTGACCACATGTGCATCAGAGCACATCAAGCCTGCAGCTATTGCCCCTTACAGATCAACCACACCAACATTAAAAAGGCTACACTAGCTTTTGCAAAACTCACTTCAAAGGCTTTTGAAGAAAAACAGCCCTGACATAAATAGAAAATGAGTGATGTCACTCCACTGGCATTAAGTTAAGATGTTTTGCTATTTTTCTAGTATAATTAGGCCAATTCAATTCCACACACACACACACACACACACACACACACACACACAAGTCCTTCCTTCCTCCTCTGTGTGCTCTGCTGAGTGGTGCCTTAGACAGCAGGGGTTCCCTAGGCTGTTCACGCCCGCTCCACAGGGTCGGTGAAATTTTACTGCATTACCCAGGTAACACAATGCACACATACGAATACGCGCGCACACACACACACACACACACACACACACACCGTATTATTGCATTAACCAATCAGCATGCACCACCACCATACTGAATGTTAACTTTACTTCTCTTGCTAGAGAGAAGGAGAGAAATAGGGCGGGAGAGAGCTAGGGATGGGGAGAGATAGAAAATACATTCCTGTTCTGACTATGACAGATCCTTTCAGACCGGTGGTGATATAAACCGCTTTGGAATGTTCAACTGAATTTCTCCCCAGCAGCAGCAGCATGATGAATGAATGTGCTGTTTGTTTGCCTATGTTGTTCACCAAGGACAGTGTTTTATATCTGCACAGCCATACATCTTAGTGATTTAATAGCTCAATGTGCACAGTAAAGTCTGACTGGCACATACAGCTCTTACCAGTAGGCCAATCCTATCTTCAGTCTTACGCTATGCTGATGCTATTAACTCAGGGCTACTGTCCACTGCATTACAGTATCTATACTATGATACCATTGACTCAGGGCTACTGTCCACTGCACTACAGTATCCATACTATAATGATACTATTGACTCAGGGCTACTGTCCATTGCATGTGGTATTCAGAGATTCAGATGGTTTAATAGTCACATGTACAGGGTTGCAGGTGTGATTGCAGGGTACAGTGAACATCTTAGGCTCCGAGCTCCAACATGCAGGACTAAGTGAAATAAAAGAATGAAAATTGTCATGGAAACAATAGAAATAGAACTAGCACTATATACATCATAACAACTGTGGTAGTGATGAATAAATACATGTCCAACAGGGGGATGGCAGAGTAAAGACTGTTGAGGGGGTGGGGTGGAACGACCATAGGTGGAGCAGCAGCATGACCATTGAGTGAAATAAAAACAAGAAAGTAAGACACTACCAGTCAAGAGTTTGGACACACCTACTCATTCAAGGGTTTTTCTTAATTGTTACTATTTTTACATTGTAGAATAATAGTGAAGACATCAAAACTATGATATAACACATATGGAATCATGTAGTAACCAGAAAAGTGTTAAACAAATCAAAATATATTTTATATTTGAGATTCTTCAAATAGCCACCCTTTGCCTTGATGACAGCTTTGCACACTCTTGGCATTCTCTCAACCAGCTGTGACGAGTACTGAGGATACGAAGCGCTATGATGAAACTGGCTCTCATGTCATGAGGACCACCACATGAATGGAAGACCCAGAGTTACCTCTGCTGCAGAGGACAAGTTCATTGGAGTTACCAGACTCAGAAATTACAGCCCAAATAAATGCTTTACAGAGTTCAAGTAACAGACACATCTCAACATTAACTGTTCAGAGGGGACTGTGTGAATCAGGCCTTCATGGTCGAATTGCTGCAAAGAAACCACTACTAAAGGACACCAATAAGAAAAAGAGACCTGCTTGGGCCAAGAAACACGAGCAATGGACATTAGACCGGTGGAAATGTGTCCTTTGGTCTGGAGATTTTTGGTTCCAACCGCCATGTCTTTGTGAGACGCGGTGTGGGTGAACGGATGATCTCCGCATGTGTAGTTCCCACCGTAAAGCATGGAGGAGGAGGTGTTATGGTGTGGGGGTGCTTTGCTGGTGACACTGTCTGTGATTTATTAAGAATTTAAGGCACACTTAACCAGCATGGCTACCACAGCATTCTGCAGCGATACGCCATCCCGTCTGATTTGGGCTTAGTGAGACTATCATTTGTTTTTCAACAGAACAATGACCCAACACACCTCCAGGCTGTGTAAGGGCTATTTGACCAAAAAGGAGAGTGATGGAGTGCTGCATCAGATGACCTGGCCTCCACATTCCCCCGACCTCAACCTAATTGAGATGGTTTGGGATGAGTCGGACATCAGAGTGAAGGAAAAGCAGCCAACAAGTGCTCAGCATATGTGGGAACTCCTTCAAGACTGTTGGTAAAGCATTCCAGGTGAAGCTGGTTGAGAGAATGCCAAGAGTGTGCAAAGCTGTCATCAAGGCAAAGGGTGGCTATTTGAAGAATCTCAAATATAAAATGTATTTTGATTTGTTTAGCACTTATTTGGTTACTACATGATTCCATATGTGTTATTTCATTGTTTTGATGTCTTCACTATTATTCTACATTGTAGAAAATAGTCAAAATAAAAGAAAAACCCTTGAATGAGTAGGTGTCCAAACTTCTGACTGGTACTGTACATAATAACAAGTGATGAATGTCATTGGGGTGGGGATGGGGGTGTCAGGGGTACTGTTCACTGCATGTGGTATTGACTCAGGGGTGCTGTCCACTGCATGTGGTATTGACTCAGGGGTACTGTCTGTCTAGTATCCACTGCAGGCTGTGATTAATGATGTGAGTTAATGGCTGCTATCCAATCATGATCTATTTGTCTTGGTTAAGTAAAAGAACAGGACAGATCCAGGGTCAGTGTTTGCGAATAGCCAAAGGACTGCAGATAGAGGAGACCTGGCCTCATCAGCTGACGTTGTCTGCTGGATTATAGCTATTTGTACAAACACCCCTGAATATAGAGAACATTGACTAGTGCAGAAATATATGCATGTATTTATGAGGGCATAAAGGCAGTGTGAGCACTGGAGCGTTATTGTGTGTGATTTACTGCCGGCTGTGGCTCTGCTAGCACTGCCTCGACACAGTATGCAGGAACATGGGAAGTTGTTACGTAGCCAGGTATGCTCCTAGCTCTACCTCTGTAGAACAAGGGAAGTTGTTATGTTGCCAGGTATGCTCTTAGCGCTACCTCTGTAGAACATGGGAAGTTGTTATCTTAGAAAATATGCTCCTAGCACTACCTCTGTAGAACATGGGAAGTTGTTATGTTGCCAGGTATGCTCATAGCGCTACCTATGTAGAACATGGGAAGTTGTTACGTTGCCTGTTATGCATGACCCTACTCAACAAAATTAATGTTCCTGGTAATTGAACAGCTTCTGCCAGAGACATTCTTGGATCAGAATTTTCCTGTCATTACCTAAATAATTTCCCATCAATGATCCGCCTAACATCAGTCTCTGTCCTGTACAAATCAAATCAAATTGTATTTGTCACATGCGCCGAATACAACAGGTGTAGACCTTACAGTGAAATGCTTACTTACATGCCCTTAACCAACAAAGCATTTTTAAGAAAAATAAGTGTTAAGTAGAAAATAGATAAGTAACATAAAAAATAAATAATCTTTTTTTTAAAGAGCAGCAGTAAAATAACAGTAGCGAGGCTATATACAGGGGGTACCAGTACAGAGTCAATGTGCGGGGGCACAGGTTAGTCGAGGTAATTGAGGTGATATGTACATGTAGGTAAAGGTAAAGTGACTATGCATAGATAATAAACAGAGAGTAGCAGCAGCGTAAAAATATGGGGTGGGGTGGGGGAGGGGGGGACAATGCAAATAGTCCTGGTAGCCATTTGATTAGCTGTTCAGGAGTCTTATGGCTTTGGGGTAGAAGCTGTTAAGAAGCCTTTTGGACCTAGACTTGGTGTTCCGGTACCGCTTGTTGTGCGGTAGCAGAGAGAACTGTTTATGACTAGGGAGGCTGGAGTCTTTGGCAATGTTTAGGGCCTTCCTCTAACACCGCCTCGTATAGAGTTCCTGGATGGCAGGAAGCTTAGCCCCAGTGATGTACTGGGCCGTACGCACTATCCTCTGTAGTGCCCTGCGGTCGGAGGCCGAGCAGTTGCCATACCAGTCAGGATGCTCTCGATGGTGCAGCTGTAGATCTTTTTGAGGATCTGAGGACCCATGACAAATCTTTTCAGTCTCCTGAGGGGGAATAGGCTTTGTCGTGCCATCTTCAAGACTGTCTTGGTGTGTTTGGACCATGATAGTTTGAAGCTCCAACCTGTTCCACTACAGCCCCGTCGATGAGAATGGGGGCATGCTCGGTCCTCCTTTTCCTGTAGTCCACAATCATCTCCTTTGTCTTGATCACGTTGAGGGAGAGGTTGTTATCCTGGCACCACACGGCCAGGTCTCTGACCTCCTCCCTATAGGCTGTCTCATCATTGTCGGTAATCAGGCCTACCACTGTTGTGTCGTCGGCAGACTTAATGATGATGTTGGAGTCGTGCCTGGCCATGCAGTCATGGGTGAACAGGGAGTACAGGAGGGGACTGAGCACGCACCTCTGAGGGGCCCCTGTGTTGAGTATCAGCGTGGCAGATGTGTTGTTACCTACCCTTAAGAACTGGGGTCGGCCCATCAGGAAGTCCAGGATCCAGTTGCAGAGGGAGGTGTTTAGTCCCAGGGTCCTTAGCTTAGTGATGAGCTTTGAGGGCACTATGATGTTGAACGCTGAGCTATAGTCAATTAATAGCATTCTCACTTAGGTGTTCCTTTTGTCCAGGTGGGAAAGGGCAGTGTGGAGTGCAATAGAGATTGCATAATCTGTGGATCTGTTGGGGCGGTATACAAATTGGAGTGGGTCTAGGGTTTCTGGGATAATGGTGTTGATATGAGCCATGACCAGCCTTTCAAAGCACTTCATGGCTACAGAATTGAGTACTACGGGTCGGTAGTCATTTAGGTAGGTTACCTTAGTGTTCTTGGGCACAGGGACTATGGTGGTCTGCTTGAAACATGTTGGTATTACAGACTCAGTCACAACACAGTTCTAATAGGAGTGTGAATGTGAAGATATGAAACAACGCGGTTCCCTAGCAGCTTGTAGCAATGTTAGCCTCAGCTTCCTACTGGATAATCGTTTTGAACAGCCCAAATATTTTGAATGCTTTTGAAAATTCCAAATTCCAGTATGTTGGGAATCAGATCCTTCTTGCTGCTGGCTGCATTCCCTGGTCTGAGGCGGTCAGAAGGTCTTGTGTTTCACCACATGCTGTGTGAGAACTGAGTGAGTAGAGGAGAGGACTGCATACCTCACTCCCTCAGGTTCTACTGCAAACCTCACTCCCTCAGGTTCTACTGCAAACCTCACTCACTCACTCCCTCAGGTTCTACTGCAAACCTCACTCCCTCAGGTTCTACTGCAAACCTCACTCACTCACTCACTCGGGGTTCTACTGCATACCTCACTCACTCAGGGTTCTACTGCATACCTCACTCCCTCAGGGCTCTGTTTATGAGACGCTGCTGATGGATGGGGTCAGAGGTCATTACCCATGAGTCCCTGGGTAATAATGAAATCTCATCAGATGAAACGGCTCTGCATCACATGCAGCTGGGGAATCTACAGTAATGTACTAATGGCTTCTGTCATCAGTCAATGAAAGCGTGATGACACAAGTACCTAAAACACATGTCAGGATTAGGAGAGATCCAATCTGATCTGAGGTGATCCCTTATGCACACTTCATGCATCCCACAGTATATTAGGACGGTGTCAATGACTTTGACAGTGCATACACTTCACTTTCTCTAGCTGTGCTGTGTATGTGTAAACAAACTAGGATCTCATTCTCCTCAATACCACTGAAACTTCTGGGACGTTCTCTGAAGGTGTATCTCTGTAGGTGTGCCTCAGTAGGGAACAGTTAGTCTTGACTCCTAGGGGCTCCTGCTTTTAAAGTAAACAGGTGGCTCTTTTTCATACCCCTCTGAGTTTATTTCAGTCCTGTGCTTTGACTCCAGCGGTGACTCCCCACCCATTCCCCCATCCCACACTGACTAGGCCGTGGCTGCACTGCACGCACACTTAAGAGTTGTAACAGCCCCAGATGGTTGTGATTAGCTGTAGAGAACCTGGAGAGATGATAATAAAGGTTGAGGAAATGATGAAAGCCTCCTGGGGGGGAGGAGGAGGAGGAGGAGGAGGAGGAGGAGGAGGAGGAGGAGGAGGAGGAGGAGGAGGACGAGGACGAGGATGAGGATGAAGAGGATGAGGGAAGTATAGAGGCCATGCAGAATACTGATGAGAATGATCCCCAGTCACACTTTGAAATGGAATGAGGACACGGCAGGGTCCAGAGAGCTTATTAAAGAGAGATATACCTTGTCTGCTTTCCTCATGTGGCATTACGCCCTCTGATGAAGCCCTCTGTGTCAGTGGTGTTGCGTCATTAGGCGTATCTCTGCACAGTCGACATTGTTGCTGCTCTAGACAAGGCAATGTTATCTCTGTATAGTATGATTGTGTAGCTTGACTAGCCAAGCCGATGCCACTGTAACTCAGCCAGTTGGTGTGAATGATTGTGTTGCTTTACTAGCCATGCTGAAAATGCTGTATCTGGTAACAGTATGATCCTGTTGCTTCACTAGTCAAGGCCATGTTATCTTGGTGTTGTATGATCCTGTTGCTTCACTAGTCAAGGCTATGTTATCTTGGTGTTGTATGATCCTGTTGCTTCACTAGTCAAGGCTATGTTATCTTGGTGTTGTATGATCCTGTTGCTTCACTAGTCAAGGCCATGTTATCTTGGTGTTGTATGATCCTGTTGCTTCACTAGTCAAGCCAATGCTTCTGTATCTCGTAACCGTATGTGATCATGTTGATGTGAGTTGCTGATGTGAGATGTAATTAGCTGTAGACCTTTTGAGATGAATCAGGCAGCTTTGTGATCTGTGAAACGGCTCTCACCACCACTGCATCACACAGCTCTGATGCATCACATCAATGGAATGGCACTGATCAGCACCCACGACTGACTATTTCTTTAACGCTTTACTGGACCCTAGATAAAGCTAGTGACTCACTATGAAGGGACACTGCTCCATGTCACCCTGGCTTGTATATCAGTGAAATGCGCTGACTGCTCATTCTTCCAAGACCATGGACTCTCACTTCTCCTTGATCCCTCTACTGGACTCTATAGTGACTACTGAGTGACTCACCGTGACCACAGCTCCATCCCACAGTCCTCCGGTCCTGGCCTGCACATCAGACGGCTTTGGGTTTGGAATGGGAGTTCATGCATTGTACATATCAGCAGCCAGCCAACGGGACAGATGGAACACTTAGATAGCACATGGGAGTGGAGGGCAGAGGGAGAGGGCCATTCAATATCCTCTCCATGAGGACCCCCTTCCACAGCACCACACGGTACAACTGGATCAGCTAGCTGCACCTGAGGGGGAACTCAACTAATGTCTTGATTGTGGTATATATAAAACCTAAGGTGTATCTTGAATAAGGTTTTAATCAAAGTTGAAACGATGTGTACTGTAGCTGTCTGCCAGAAGGTACAGATGGAAAATACTGTAAGGTAAGCAGATACAATAAACCATGTTTTTATAACAGTTTAGAACTGGCAGTGTACCTGTGAAAACATAGAGCCTCAATGCCATCAGAACTAAAACCTCAGTCCTCTCTCACTGTCTCTCCTCTCCTCTGGGAGAATTTAGATTATATTTATTCCGCACGGTTCATTTTAGCTTAATCACACATCGCACCACAGGGGGACAGCTAGCAGATGGATGAGACTTGAGACCCACGGTGGGATTTGTGTGCTGTGGTGTCTGCAAAGAGAGAGAACGTCTGCTTCAAACCCCACTCCTTTCAGTCACACTGAAAGTAATGAGTGTGAGAGTCAGCTTGTCCTGTCTGCAGGTTGAGTGATTGTTCTGAGCCGTCTACACCCCAAAGAGAGGCCCTCTCAAAGCCTCTGGGCCCCACACTGGTCCCCAGTCCCCCTCTATAACCCTGGGCTGCAGAGACCCTGGTCCTTCTCTCTAACCCTCCTGGCTTGGTTTCCAGTCCCCCTCTCTAACCCCTGGCTGCAGATCCCGACCCTCCTCCCTAACCCTGGGCCTCAGAGCCTAAGCCTGCAGCAGCCCTCCTCATAAGTCAACAACATTAGAATACAAAACCACATAAACACAGAGCTGGCTTCCACTGCAGGCAGGAAGATTAAACAGCGTCTCTTAACCTGCCAGGAGCTAGGTTCAGTCTTGGGTGTAGCCATGCTAGAGAAGGCCGATCTAAGGGTTGGGCGATGTCTGGAATGACACATTGTCCCATCGTCCTGTCCAAACATTGTTGATATACGATTGTATCGTCAATTGACCCCTCCGTTGTGCACAGAGGGTCAATTGGCGGGAAGAATGTAATATAAAGGACACATTGCTAGGCCTAAACAGTGTTAGACCTAGTTCTTTTCTTTATCTAGTCTAGGCTGCAGAATTATTTTCAAATTGGTAGGGCTTTGTTTCTCTTGTCCATAAAAATATTCAGATATCAGTCTTTACCTTTTTAAAAACGAATATTATAGCTGTATCACGTGTAGGCTATTGTTATTTCATCTTGATCATCAGGGTAAGCACATCTAACATTCTTTCTTCCATACTTTCTGATAGTTTCAGACAAAAAAAATAGTATTTTACTGCACTTCTTCACCTGTTTGGCAGTTATTCAGGCCGAATGATAAAGGTGAGCCAGCCGACCTGACCGAAGTCACTTGCAAAAAGATAATCAGGGCAAAAGATGGACAGACTACAAACCTCTGTCAACATTTACAAGTCCATCATCCTGCTGAGTCCGCTACTCTGGGGCAGAAAAGGTGAACATGCTGGTGTTCCTTGACAGAAACCTTTAGATAGGTCTAAGACATGATAAAACACTACTAAACCTAATGGTTCCTAATTTCATTTTAAATGTAGCCTATATTCAAATCCAGATGCATCTTATTTTAAAGACAAAAATCGTCCAACCCTGCTAAGTATAGCATGGAATGCCCTTCATAAGGATGCAGTGCTCTGGTAATAACAGTGGTAATGTCTTTCATGTCTCTGCTTATTATAGCACAGGGAAATTAGTTTTAAACCAGTGGCTGGAGGGATTTCTAATCTGACAGTCAGGTAGACAAACAGAGGCACACAGAGATGATTAGAAACGGAGAACAGAATCATTGAGATTAAAGCAGCACTGCATCTTTTCTTTGTGGTGAATAGCTGTAATGAGTTGCTGAAGTCTGTGGTGAAACACATGGAGGTCATGTTATCAGTCCTTCCTGTGTGATTACTGCTCTGAGCTGAGCTGCTCGTGGTGAACAGACAGCTGTCTATCTCCCACTGTAATAATTATCACCTTGTCCAAATGGAGCCGCCACAGTATGAATTAACACGCACACAAAACACACATACACACACACACACACACACACACACACACACAACACAACACACACAGATATGCACACACATTTAGGGCGGCCCCCAAAGTGAGTATGTACACTCTAAGAAACAGGTTTTATTGTCTTCTCAGGAATTCAGCCTTCTCTGTGTTGCCCTCCACATCCCCTGTGTTGTCACACCTCTGTTGTGATAACATCCTGTAGGTCTGATATCTGATTGGAGGTTAACTTTACAGTAATACTATTGGTCAACAATTCTGATTTTGAACTCGGATTTTATAAAGGGGTCTCAGATTAATTGTCTCTTTCTCTTTGTTCCTGACCAGCTATGGTGAGTCTCTCTCTCTCTCTCTCTCTCTCTCTCTCTCTCTCTCTCTCTCTCTCTCTCTCTCTCTCTCTCTCTCTCTCTCTCTCTCTCTCTCTCTCTCTCTTTCTCTCTCTCTTTCTCTCTCTCTCTCTAAGCCATGGATTCTTTGTCTCTCTCTCCCTGTCTGATCATGCCTAGATTATGAATGTTTTGGAATGCTTTGTAATTTAAGCTTTATGCCTTGTATGAAATATATATGCCTTTTGATATAGACAATTCTTCGACCTTTCTATTACTGTAACTCAACTATAGTCTCTTGCATATTGCTAAATCATCTTTATGGAGTCAGATAAACATTTTAATAGGCTTTGTCATATTAATTGCATAGTCTTATTACCGGTCGCATGTGCGGTATACATATATATATATAGCTGACCAGGGGCGGCCTGTTCAATAGGGCGATATGGGCGACGCACTGCCAAACGGGAAAAGGAAGGGATTTTTTTTCTAATCAATTATATCACGGCAACAGTAGTTATCAGTGTTGTAATCTAGACGTCTGATCTGCCACAGTGCCACACTGCCACTAAATGTCAAATTGCTTCAAATGGCCACCCCCCCTTTTGGGGCGATTTCAGTCAGGTTGAAAATCGCCCAGAAGTCTGTCATAGACTCCCATGTAAAATCTATTTTTTTCAAATTTCAGAGCTTTCAATACAATCTCTATGGGTGTCTGAGGGCTTGCACTTACGCGCTTTCGTCATACGTAACGTAACCATGAACGTAACTAAGAAAAGAGCGGATTGTGTCTTTGAAAGAAGTTCCTTTTTGTCGGCGAACAAATGAAGATAAATTGGCAACGAAACAATTAGGACCTCCCAGACCAAATTTAATAATTCAACAGGTTTCTACTAAAGGCGGAAAGTCCTACACCCGAGGATTTTCAAAAAAATTGGTACGAACGAAAAAATAACATTGCCACTCAACTGGATGAGGGATACAGGCTAGCTGTCCGCCGCCACAACGATGAGGTTAGTGTTGATAATCACAAGTTTACTGGAGAACTGAGACCAAGTAGAGACTTTGGACAGGGTGGATATGGTATAATAAAGGCAGTTTATTCAGAGGTAAAGATATCTGGAATCGCGTGCACGGACCCGTTCGTCAAACTCTTAGGGAGCTATACATTAAGCCCCATTACTTACCATATCAGATAAGAGAAATTGCTGCAGCTACATATATTTTACATCCTGGCCCTACATAGTTCACTATTTGCATCACTTACCAAAATATTACATGTGGTCATATATGCTTGGAAAGTGGAGATGCCATAGAACGTCAAAAAAGTAAACATTGCTGGAGACACATTGCCGTTTTGGAGAAGACATCGCGTTTGCTAGCGAAGAGATTTGTTGTGGCAAATGAACTTGGGCTGGGAATTGCCAGGAACCTCACGATAAGATATATGCATTGCGAGTCTCATGATTCTATACGTATTGCGATTCGATACTGTGATTTTATTGCGCACCATATGTCTGTTGCAGAGGGATCAGAAAGCCATGAGAACGAGTTTTGATCAGTCATGGAAATAAAAGTGCTGAAAACAAATTGGCTCCCAATGTGAAAAGATTGAGAACAAGCTATGAAGGAACAATAATGGTGTTTTGGTGCAGGTACAGCCAACTAGCGCTAAAATATTGCGATATTGTCAATACAGTATATCGTAAAGTATCACTATGTAACTCGATTTCTTTCACCCCAATCCCTCAAATTAACGGTAAATAACTGAATTGTTTGCCCCACATTTAGCTAAGATGATTAGCTAGCCAGCTAAAATGTTTTATTTAGTTAGCAGTCGCATCTACAATAGTTTACTGTCAATAACATGTCTCCAAAAATGACGTGGTGTCTCCAATTGTGTTGACATTTTACAATTGCGATGCGCATCCATGAGTATCCACTTTCTGTAGCTCAGCTGGTAGAGCACGGCGCTTGTAACGCCAAGGTAGTGGGTTCGATCCCGGGACCACCCATACACAAAAATGTATGCACGCATGACTGTAAGTCGCTTTGGATAAAAGCGTCTGCTAAATGGCATATTATTATTATTATTATTATTATCTGAAGAGAGCCCCGAAACATTGTGTGCACTGTGCAGACATTTTATGCAATAAATGAAGTAGGTTGAATCTAGTAGTTCTGATCTTCTGATTGGTCCTGATGAGTTGGGCGAGGTCCCCTCCAGGCTACTGTCACTGTTGCATTGGCTCTGAGTCGGGTTCTCTGTCTTCAAATGTTCAGCCTAAGAGAGGGGATTTTTGTGTGTGTGTGTGTGTGTGTTTAACAGTGATGATGTGTGTGTGTGTGTGTGTGTGTGTGTGTGTGTGTTTAACAGTGATGATGTGTGTGTGTGTGTGTGTGTTTGTGTGTGTGTGTGTGTGTGTCCTCAGAGCAAGAACTCGTGAGTTGGAAGAACTGAGAGGCCTATGGCGTGGGTGTTGTCCTTGGCCACCTGCTGACAAGGCTGACAAGATAGGACCCTTTTGTCCATTGTTATTGGATAGGAACAGAACTTATAACCAGCTCCCTGACCTAAATAGATCTTAGCACAACATTTTACTCAACATATCATATTCCATATTCACTATAACAAATATATTTACTACGACATTAGCAAGAACCGCCACATCCTCAGCCGGCTAATCCAGTGTGTGAAGTTTTGCGGAGTGTTTGAGTTAGCTTTGCGAGGCAAAGATGAAACTGAGGGCTCCACCAACCCTGGTAAGCCAACACTTTTGAGATCAGTCAATAAATGCTTCTGGTATTGACTTATATGCTGCCCCTGTCTTCATGTTGTTGCTGGACATATCTTTTTTTAAATGTGTGTAGGTCACCTAAATCATCAGAAAAATTGCCCCCCCTGAGAATTTTTTCAGGAGCCGCCACTGTAGCTGACAGTATATACCACAGGAGGCTGCTGAGGGGAGGAAGGCTCATAATAATTTCTGGAATGGAGTGAATGGAATGGTATCAAACACATGGAAACTATGTGTTTGAGTTCGATATCATTCCTTTTATTCCGTTCCAGCCATTACGATGAACCTGTCCTCCCCAATTAAGGTGCCACCAACCTCCTGTGCTATATATCAAATAATACCTCACTTTTTCAGCCAGCTTCTAAATCCATTCTACTGCCCTCAGAGTCAGGAAGCAAATGGAATGGCAGAGGTCATTGTGAATGCAAGATAAACTGTAGACAATCTCATTGTTCTGCCTCTGAATGAAATAATTTCCCTTATCAAGACTCCCCATCACCATACCTGGAAGTGAAGACTGTTGTGAAAGCAAAGAGGGAAAAAAACACACAACATCACATGATTGTCTTTACACTGTAAACAACTATCCTTGTGCTTTTTCTTAGTAATTAGCATTTTCTCATATCACCCATTTATAGAACACCGAGCTCCATGCAGGCTAAGCAGGGTAAGATAAAGTTAGGTGCCCGGGCGGCTCGGCTCAAGGCCACATCAAAACAACAGTGTTACAATGCAGTAGACTACACTAGCATGTCCTCCAGTGCTGAACTGAGCTGTGCTATGACATGGCTTTCACACAGACATGTCAACATAGTGCTCCAGTGTTCGCCTAGCCATTGGGGGAATGGTCACTGAGGTATAAAGAACTGGATACTGCGTCCAAGATGTCCGACCGTTCGCATACGCTGATTCAAGGACCGTCTATATCCGGGTTGCATCCTGTTTACACAGGCCAACATCACATGTACAATAGCACTCAGTGCGCACAGGGAGCAGCGCAAGCATCGACAATGTCATCATGTCATCCAAAAACATGGCAGACATTGGATGAATATAAAATGTTAATATCTTCGGCTGTGAGTGATGTGTAAAACATTGTCCAAACGACAATTATTCGAAGAAATCAATGGATGGTTTGAGCACAAATCAAAAATGTTTTGTCACATGCGCCGAATACAACAGGTGTAGACCTTACCAGCTTACTTACAAGCCCTTAACCAACAATGCAGTTTTAAGAAAAATAAGAGTTAAGAAAATATGAACTAAGTAAACTAAAGTTTTAAAAAACGAACACAGTAAAAGAACAATAAGGAGGCTATATACAGGGGGTACCGGTACCGAGTCAATGTGCAGGAGGCTATACACAGGGGGTACCGGTACCGAGTCAATGTGCAGGAGGCTATATACAGGGGGTACCGGTACCGAGTCAATGTGCAGGAGGCTATATACAGGGGGTACCGGTACCGAGTCAATGTGCAGGAGGCTATACACAGGGGGTACGGTGCGAGTCAATGTGCAGGAGGCTATATACAGGGGGTACCGGTACCGAGTCAATGTGCAGGAGGCTATATACAGGGGGTACCGGTACCGAGTCAATGTGCAGGAGGCTATATACAGGGGGTACCGGTACCGAGTCAATGTGCAGGAGGCTATATACAGGGGGTACCGGTACCGAGTCAATGTGCAGGAGGCTATACACAGGGGGTACCGGTACCGAGTCAATGTGCAGGAGGCTATACACAGGGGGTACCGGTACCGAGTCAATGTGCAGGAGGCTATATACAGGGGGTACCGGTACCGAGTCAATGTGCAGGAGGCTATATACAGGGGGTACCGGTACTGAGTCAATGTGCAGGAGGCTATATACAGGGGGTACCGGTACCGAGTCAATGTGCAGGAGGCTATACACAGGGGGTACCGGTACCGAGTCAATGTGCAGGAGGCTATATACAGGGGGTACCGTGCCCGAGTCAATGTGCAGGAGGCTATATACAGGGGGGTACCGGTGCCGAGTCAATGTGCAGGAGGCTATATACAGGGGGTACCCGGTGCCGAGTCAATGTGCAGGAGGCTATATACAGGGGTACCGGTACCGAGTCAATGTGCAGGAGGCTATATACAGGGGGTACCGTGCCGAGTCAATGTGCAGGGGTACAGGTTAGTCCAGGTAATAATGAGGCTATATACAGGGGGTACCGGTACCGAGTCAATGTGCAGGGGTACAGGTTAGTCCAGGTAATAATGAGGCTATATACAGGGGGTACCGGTACCGGAGTCAATGTGCAGGGTACAGGTTAGTCCAGGTAATAATGAGGCTATATACAGGGGGTACCGGTACCGAGTCAATGTGCAGGGGTACAGGTTAGTCCAGGTAATAATGAGGCTATATACAGGGGGTACCGGTACCGAGTCAATGTGCAGGGGTACAGGTTAGTCCAGGTAATAATGAGGCTATATACAGGGGGTACCGGTACCGAGTCAATGTGCAGGGGTACAGGTTAGTCCAGGTAATAAGGAGGCTATATACAGGGGGTACCGGTACCGAGTCAATGTGCAGGGGTACAGGTTAGTCCAGGTAATAAGGAGGCTATATACAGGGGGTACCGGTACCGAGTCAATGTGCAGGGGTACAGGTTAGTCCAGGTAATTGAGGTAATATGTACATGTACAGTGAGGGAAAAAAGTATTTGATCCCCTGCTGATTTTGTACGTTTGCCCACTGACAAAGAAATTATCAGTATATACTTTAATGGTAGGTTTATTTGAACAGTGAGAGACAGAATAACAACAAAAAAATCCAGAAAAACGCATGTCAACATTTTTTTATATATATATATTTTTATTTCACCTTTATTTAACCAGGTAAGCCAGTTGAGAACAAGTTCTCATTTACAACTGCGACCTGGCCAAGATAAAGCAAAGCAGTGCGATAAAAACAACAACACAGAGTTACATATGGGGTAAAACAAAACAAAGTCAAAAATACAACAGAAAAATATATATACAGTGTGTGCAAATGTAGCAAGTTATGGAGGTAAGGCAATAAATAGGCTATAGTGCAAAAATAATTACAATTAGTATTAACACTGGAATGATAGATGTGCAAGAGATGATGTGCAAATAGAGATACTGGGGTACAAATTAGCAAAATAAATAACAATATAGGGATGAGGTAGTTGGGCGGGCTAATTTCAGATGGGCTGTGTACAGGTGCAGTGATCGGTAAGGTGCTCTGACAACTGATGCTTAAAGTTAGTGAGGGAGATAAGTGTCTCCAGCTTCAGAGATTTTTGCAATTTGTTCCAGTCATTGGCAGCAGAGAACTGGAAGGAATGGCGGCCAAAGGAGGTGTTGGCTTTGGGGATGACCAGTGAGATATACCTGCTGGAGCGCATACTACGGGTGGGTGTTGCTATGGTGACCAATGAGCTAAGATAAGGCGGGGATTTGCCTAGCAGTGATTTATAGATGGCCTGGAGCCAGTGGGTTTGGCAACGAATATGTAGTGAGGACCAGCCAACAAGAGCGTACAGGTCACAGTGGTGGGTAGTATATGGGGCTTTGGAGACAAAACGGATGGCACTGTGATAGACTACATCCAATTTGCTGAGTAGAGTGTTGGAGGCTATCGCCGAAGTCAAGGATCGGTAGGATAGTCAGTTTTACGAGGGCATGTTTGGCAGCATGAGTGAAGGAGGCTTTGTTGCGAAATAGGAAACCGATTCTAGATTTAACTTTGGATTGGAGATTCTTAATGTGAGTCTGGAAGGAGAGTTTACAGTCTAACCAGACACCTAGGTATTTGTAGTTGTCCACATACTCTAGGTCAGACCCGTCGAGAGTAGTGATTCTAGTCGGGTGGGCGGGTGCAAGCAGCGTTCGGTTGAAGAGCATGCATTTAGTTTTACTAGTGTTTAAGAGCAGTTGGAGGCTACTGAAGGAGTGTTGTATGGCATTGAAGCTCGTTTGGAGGTTTGTTAACACAGTGTCCAATGAAGGGCCAGATGTATACAAAATGTTATAAATTGATTTGCATTTTAATGAGGGAAATAAGTATTTGACCCCCTCTCAATCAGAAAGATTTCTGGCTCCCAGGTGTCTTTTATACAGGTAACGAGCTGAGATTAGGAGCACACTCTTAAAGGGAGTGCTCATAATCTCAGTTTGTTACCTGTATAAAAGACACCTGTCCACAGAAGCAATCAATCAATCAGATTCCAAACTCTCCACCACGGCCAAGACCAAAGAGCTCTCCAAGGATGTCAGGGACAAGATTGTAGACCTCCACAAGGTTGGAATGGGCTACAAGACCATCGCCAAGCAGCTTGGTGAGAAGGTGACAACAGTTGGTGCGATTATTTGCAAATGGAAGAAACACAAAATAACTGTCAATCTCCCTTGGCCTGGGGCTCCATGCAAGATCTCACCTCGTGGAGTTGCAATGATCATGAGAACGGTGAGGAATCAGCCCAGAACTACACGGGAGGATCTTGTCAATGATCTCAAGGCAGCTGGGACCATAGTCACCAAGAAAACAATTGGTAACACACTACGCCGTGAAGGACTGAAATCCTGCAGCGCCCGCAAGGTCCCCCTGCTCAAGAAAGCACATATACAGGCCTGTCAAATCTTGGGTGAGAACCTCCTTCCCTCAGCCAGGGCATTGAAAATGGGTCGTGGATGGGTATTCCAGCATGACAATGACCCAAAACACATGGCCAAGGCAACAAAGGAGTGGCTCAAGTAGAAGCACATTAAGGTCCTGGAGTGGCCTAGCCATTCTCCAGACATTAATCCCATAGAAAATCTGTGGAGGGAGCTGAAGGTTCGAGTTGCCAAACGTCAGCCTTAATGACTTGGAGAAGATCTGCAAAGAGGAGTGGGACAAAATCCCTCCTGAGATGTGTGCAAACCTGGTGGCCAACTACAAGAAATATCTGACCTCTGTGATTGCCAATAAGGATTTTGCCACCAAGTACTAAGTCATGTTTTGCAGAGGGGTCAAATACTTATTTCCCTCATTAAAATGCAAATCAATTTATAACATTTTTGACATGCGTTTTTCTGTTTTTTTGTGTTGTTATTCTGTCTCTCACTGTTCAAATAAACCTACCATTAAAATTATAGACTGGTCATGTCTTTGTCAGTGGGCAAACGTACAAAATCAGGGGATCAAATACTTTTTCCCCTCACTGTAGGTAGGGGTAAAGTGACTGCATAGATAATAAACAGTGAGTAGCAGCAGCGTAAACAAAAGGGGGGGGTCAATGCAAATAGTTTGGGTAGCCATTTGATTAACTGTTCAGCAGTCTTATGGCTTGGGGGTGGAAGATGTTAAGGAGCCTTTTGGACCTATACTCCGATACCGCTTGCCATGCGGTAGCAGAGAGAACAGTCAATGACTAGGGTGGCTGGAGACTTTGACCATTTTTAGGGCATTCCTCTGACACCGCCTGGTATAAATGTCCTGGATGGCCATGCGCACTACCCTCTGTAGTGCGCATGGCCATCCAGGAGGCGGTCTGCAGGCGGTGATGCAACCAGTTAGTATGCTCTCGATGGTGAAGTTGTAGAACTTTTTGAGGATCTTGAAGCTCTCGACCTGCTCCATTACAGCCCCGTCGATGCCCCTTTTCCTGTAGTCCACAATCATCTCCTTTGTCTTGATCATGTTGAGGGAGAGGTTGTTGTCCTGGCACCACACTGCCAGGTCTCTGACCTTCTCTCTATAGGCTGTCTAATCGTTGTTGGTGATCAGGCCTACCACGTTGTGTCGTCGGCAAACTTAATGATGGTGTTGGAGTCGTGCTTGGCCATGCAGTTGTGGGTGAACAGGGAGTACAGGAGGGGACTAAGCACGCACCTCTGAGGGACCCCGTTTTGAGGATCAGCGTGGCAGATGTGTTGTTGCCTTCCCTTACCACCTGGGGTGGCCGGTCAGGAAGTCCAGGATCCAGTTGCAGAGGGAAGTGTTTAGTCCCAGGGTCCTTAGCTTAGTGATGAGCTTTGAGGGCACTATGGTGTTCAACGCTGAGCTGAGTCAATGAACAGCATTCTCACATAGGTGTTCCTTTTGTCCAGGTGGAAAAGGGCAGTGTGGAGTGCAACAGAGATTGCGTCATCTGTGGTGATGACTAAAGTGTCTTATTAGGAATGATCAAATCTGACTTCTCTATGTGGCCGTCTTTCTGGGCCAGGCGTCAGTTAAACTGCAGTACTGAAACAAGACTGTAGGAGCAGTCGAAACCATGCTTCTAGACCTGAAATTTTGGCCCCTTGGGAATGGTGCCCTCTGTTTGACAGTGGCTCATGTTGATGATGCGTAAGGAAGAGCTCATGGAGTCTCTCGCCCTGTAGTCATGGGAACCATGGGGCAGTGTTGATGTTTATGGCAATGGTCATTAGATAGTGTATGTTAAAACAACTAGCAGGTTGGTGTGGTATTGTAACAGCTGTTAGTTGGTGTTTTGGTGTCGAGTATGCCATTGCTAACACATTGATTTCATGTTGTTTTAAGTGAAAATATTTGGCCTATTGAGACTCTCAGCATTGCGATTAAATTATATTAGTGTCCTATGTGGTCCTCTGTAGCTCAGCTGGTAGAGCACGGCGCTTGTAACGCCAAGGTAGCGTCTGCTAAATGGCATATTATATTATTATATTATCCTATATCATTCTATTAGTCTGAAGTGTAAAGAATAACCTTTCCTCCTTCTGTCTGTGAGTTTATTCAGAGCCTCATTCTCTCATTCTTATGTGTGCTAGACTGTCTGTCTATCACAATATAACATAAGATGTATCACTTGGACCAGAAATGGAAAATGCCTCCGCACGGATAACAACTAGGAGATCAAGTGGTTGTGATTCTCTCTCTCTCTCTCTCTCTCTCTCTCTCTCTCTCTCTCTCTCTCTCTCTCTCTCTCTCTCTCTCTCTCAATGGCTCTCATTGACTCTCTCCCCTTACCTGTGAACTTCTTGACCATGCTCTTAGGAAACAATAGATATTGCGTCATCTGTTGATCTGTTGGGCCGTTATGCGAATTGGAGTGGGTCCAGGGTGTCTGGGATAATGGTGTTGATGTGAGCCATGACCAGCCTTTCAAAGCAATTTATGGCTATAGATGTGAGTGATAAGGGGCGATAGTCATTTAGGCAGGTTACCTTGGCGTTCTTGGGCACAGGGACAGTGGTGGACTAATTGAAACAAGTTGGTATTACAGGGATGATAATGTCAGTGAAGTCACTTGTCCTGGTATTCCGTCTGGCCCCGTGGCCTTGCGAATGGTAACCTGTTTAAAGGTCTTACTCACATTGGCTACGGAGTCGTCCGGAATAGCTGGTGCTCTCATGCATGGTTCAGTGTTGCTTGCCTCGAAGCGAGCATAGAAGGCATTTAGCTCGTCTGATAGGCTTGCGTCACTGGGCAGTTTGTGGCTGGGTTTCCCTTTTTAACCCGTGATAGTTTGCGAGCCCTGGCACATTCGTCGAGCGTCAGAGCCGGCGAAGTAGGATTCGATCATAGTCCTGTGTTGACTCTTTACCTGGCTCGTCGGAGGTCATAGCGGGATTTCTTATAAGCGTCTGGATTAGTGTACCGCTCCTTGAAAGCGGCAGCTCTAGCCTTTATCTCAGTGCGGCTGTTGCCTGTAATACATGTCTTCTGGTTTGGGTATGTACGTACGGTCACTGTAAGGGACGATGTCATCGATGCACTTATTAATGAAGCCGGTGACTGATGTGGTAAACTCCTCAATGTTATCGGATGAATCCCTGAACATTCCAGTCTGTGCTAGCAAATCAGTCCTGTAGCTTAGCATCCGCTTCATCGGACCACTTCCTTATTGAGCGCGTCACTGTTACTTCCTGTTTGAGTTTTTGCTCGTAAGCAGGAGGATAAAGTTATGGTCTGATTTGCCATAGGGAGGGTGAGGTAGGGCCTTTATGCGTTTCTGTGTGTGGCGTAAAAGTGAGATGTGTCATTTCAAGGACATGATGCAGAACATGTCTTCTCTATTAGCTGGCTGGCTTCAAGTACAGTAGGCTACAGTCCTCTCAGTGGTGGTTAAGTTTAGTCACTTCAGAATCAATAATGCTGTCAACATAGTGAAACCATACATGACTGAAGATCAGCACGTCTCATAAGTATGACGAGTCCTTGATGACATTTGTATGAATGGAGTAACACCATTCGCTGGTTAAACAAACTGCACAGGCGCACACAGCTCCCAGCGGGCTCTAGGAAGATTGATACCCCGCAGTGATGTGGTTGCCTCGCTTTCTCTACCTCTGTCTCTCTCCCTCTACCGCTGTCTCCATCTCTCCATTCACCACATCCTCTTAGCATTCTCTCTCAGCACAGAGAGAGAGGCCCTTACGCAGCCTGCTCTAAACAATACTGAGAGCTGAGAATCCATTCAGATGCTAATCTAATGTTGACTTGACTCTCTCCCGGTGTGGTTCAGTTCTATTCAGGCAGAGGTTGGATAGTCGGACGTATCTCACTACGCTACTAGACAGTCTGCTGATTTTTTGTTTGTTTGTGTGAGCTTCTTCCTCCTACCGTCTCTCACTCTCCCCCCCTCTCTCTTCTGTTCTACTCTCGCTCACCTTTTCGCCCTCTCTCTTCTAATTCTCTCCCTCTCTCTGTGCTTCCTCTCTATTTTTGTGCTCTCTATCTCTCTAGTCTTTCTCACTCTCTCTGTGCCATCGCATGCCTCAGTTTGCAGCGTAAGTGAACTTCTTGACACTGTGCCGCATCTAATATTTATACAGTGTATGTAGGCGGATGGGATGCCGAGAGAGCAGGGCCTAGCGCAGGCAGGCAGGCAGGCGGATGGGGATTTGAATATGCAGTGTTCTGTCGCTTGATCTGACTTTTACTCAGTGATAGCACACTGAAGACGCTATGATGCTAATCTTTTGAAGCTCTTCCCCTCCTGTTCTCCCCTCTGTCTGTTTTTCATTCATCCTTGTTATTGTTCTCATTCAAAGAGACCCTAGAGCTAGTAGCATCCAGTATGTGCTGCTGCTGCTCTAACATTTAGACTCCAGGAATTCAATTATTGTATTTATTTTTTCTTCCTCCTTCCTCCTGCTCTCAAATACATTTTTATGATTCTTCATAACAATGTGCCCGAATCATAAATCCTACCTTGTGTTCATTTCACACTCTCTACTCCTCAGAATGACTCTGCCATGGGCAGTGAAGGAGGACATACTGTATATGACTAGCATCAATCACGGACTTATTTGTATGTCTGTTTGCCCACAGCCCACAGTTTGTGTCTGTAGGATCAGATAGATGTTGCTCCTGTCTGTCGTTACTGTTTACCACCTTTGCCTTTCAGTCTCTTAAAGCAGCCATTTTATCTCCCCTCTCCATCTCATCTGCCCTTTATCAATGTAAGGAGAGAGCAGAGAGAGGGCTGTCTGCTCGATCTAAATTTTAGTCATTTAGCAGACGCTCTTATCCAGAGCGACTTACAGTTAGTGAATACATTTTTTTTTTTTATACTGGCCCCCCGTGGGAATCAAACCCACAACCCTGGCGTTGCAAACGCCATGCTCTATCAACTGAGCTACATCCCTGCCGGCCATTCCCTCCCCTACCCTGGACGACGCTGGGCCAATTGTGTGCCGCCCATGAGTCTCCCGGTCGCGGCCGGCTGCGACAGAGCCTGGATTCGAACCAGGATCTCTAGTGGCACAGTTAGCAGTGCGATGCAGTGCCTTAGACCACTGCGCCACTCAGGAGTACAATGGTCAGGAGTACAATGGTCATTTATCTGATCCCCATACAATAAAAAGTAGCCTTCCCGTATGTCCCATTTGTCTACTCTATTACTTGACAGGTGTGGCTTTATATAGATTGTATGAAAAGGTCAATAAAGTCCAGTATTGATTGACTATTACAAAATGTATGAGAGGAAAATAGATAATTGATGGTGTCTGCTGCCCGTCTAGTATGTGCTGTCCTGTAGTCCTACCTGTATACTCTAATAAGCAGTGCTGCTAACCATCTAGATATGATGATAATAGAGGCATCTTGTACTGTATCCTTGTTTCTCTGTGACATATAATTGTGAGATTTGTTGTGAAGAGGTTTGAGCCAGGCATCTGGACATGTAAGCCTCTCCTTCTGCCTGTGTGTGTGTGTCAGCTGTTTCTGTGTGTTGGCTGTCTGTGGTGTGTGTGTGTGTGTGTACTTGCCATGTGTACATGAGTGTATATTGGCGTGTAAGTGACATCAGGCCTGTCCAGATTAATACCCTTGATAAGTGAGGAGGATGTTTATCTCTGAGAAATATGAGGCCCCATGGTGAGTGTATCATCCAGCCATCCATCCAGCCCTCCATCCCTCCATCCATCCAGCCCTCCGTCGCCACCCACCTGCTCACCATTTATTAACAGTGAGGTAGGTAGCGGGGTGGCCAGTGACTCCTCAGAGGAGCAGAAGTAGAGAATTAACAGTGTTAAGCTGTCAGGCTGTGAATAAAACAAAATACATTAAAGCGAGCTTGAGCTAACTTCCCCAGGAAGGAAGGAAGGAAGGGTTGTTAATTCACATGAGATAAGACTAATTTACATCCTAATAAATGGAGTGTTTTGCTATCTCCATGTTTAGCATAGATCTATGATTAGAGTTATTAGAACTCTAGATGACCACCTCAGTCACAACTGAGTACACCAGGTAGAGGAGTATGGAATAATGCCCTTGGCTTTAGCACATGAAGTAGGCCTACATGTGGGTCCCTATACACCAAGCCAAGGTTATGAAATAAAAGTATTAACAAACACGTTTGAAAAACAAAAACTATACTGAAACTATTATATTTGACTCTAACTAACTAAAACGAGACAACAAATTTCAGGCAAGACGCATCATTCACCTAAGTTTAGTCAAAATCGGCCCAGTGCTGTCTGAGATCGCGTGTGACTAATGTACGAAATAACAGATGGACACAGATCGACAGTCTCCTCCCAGATTTCATCGTGGGGGACAATAAAATAAAAACATCATGAATTATGTTCAGTTTAAGTATTTTTTTCTAAACTTTGGGCAACAAATCTAATGGGGTTTTCAAGCATTTTGCAGGTTTTCAAGCTACTGAATCTGGTGGGGAAATGCATTCAGGAGATGGTGATGTTTCAAATTGGCCTAGTTTGTGAATCCCTATCACTAGCTATCACCAGAGATTATGGAGGATTTGCGACTAAGCAAAAAGGCAGTTTCCAATTGAAGATAATGATCAAGGTTCCGTTGCCCCTCTCACCTGAGCATGCTTTCTTGCGTTGCCTAGCTACTAGCATGCAGAGATGATTGCTTCAGACGCTTTGAGAACTAGCACAGAACTCAAAGTTGTGTACTTAGATGTCAGTTTGGGCTCAGAATGCTCAGAACACGTTCGGCTTGTCATACAATTTGCCTAAAATGTACTACTGTTACTGTGTGTGGGGGCAATCTGTAATATTCGGTCAAATCCTATGGCTCTCCCATTGGCACCAGTGCGATAGCAGCTGGCTCTGGTCTACTTAATCCATCCCCTCCCCTACCGACCCCCTGTGCCACCCCACGACCAGAAGAAAACTAGCCTATGAGATGCCTCGCTTTCTCTACAGTTTCTCCTATCACTAGATAACTAGGGGAAAATCAGCTGGGTAGTTGACACGATTCTTCTTACATTTACTACTAACGTTTAAAAGCATTGGATTGGTTTAAATGTGAGTGAGAGAGTTTCCTTTCACCATATTTTTTGCACACATCTCAGCGCTATTCCTTTTAAATCCAAGTTACATTGAGGTTGACTTTATACTGTAATTTAAACCTTACCTAACTTATGACCTGACCCATCACTTTATATATATATATATTTATTTATTTTGGGGGGGTAGATAAGCTTTAATATTGCAGATAGATTGTAACTTCCATCAATGTAATTGTTTGCATCACTTCCAATCCCCCATATGTTTTTTTTTTCTCGCAAATACAGTGGGGAAAAAAAAGTATTTAGTCAGCCACCAATTGTACAAGTTCTCCCACTTAAAAAGATGAGAGAGGCCTGTAATTTTCATCATAGGTACACGTCAACTATGACAGACAAATTGAGATTTTTTTTCTCCAGAAGATCACATTGTAGGATTTTTAATGAATTTATTTGCAAATTATGGTGGAAAATAAGTATTTGGTCACCTACAAACAAGCAAGATTTCTGGCTCTCACAGACCTGTAACTTCTTCTTTAAGAGGCTCCTCTGTCCTCCACTCGTTACCTGTATTAATGGCACCTGTTTGAACTTGTTATCAGTATAAAAGACACCTGTCCACAACCTCAAACAGTCACACTCCAAACTCCACTATGGCCAAGACCAAAGAGCTGTCAAAGGACACCAGAAACAAAATTGTAGACCTGCACCAGGCTGGGAAGACTGAATCTGCAATAGGTAAGCAGCTTGGTTTGAAGAAATCAACTGTGGAAGCAATTATTAGGAAATGGAAGACATACAAGACCACTGATAATCTCCCTCGATCTGGGGCTCCACGCAAGATCTCACCCCGTGGGGTCAAAATGATCACAAGAACGGTGAGCAAAAATCCCAGAACCACACGGGGGGACCTAGTGAATGACCTGCAGAGAGCTGGGACCAAAGTAACAAAGCCTACCATCAGTAACACACTACGCCGCCAGGGACTCAAATCCTGCAGTGCCAGACGTGTCCCCCTGCTTAAGCCAGTACATGTCCAGGCCCGTCTGAAGTTTGCTAGAGTGCATTTGGATGATCCAGAAGAGGATTGGGAGAATGTCATATGGTCAGATGAAACCAAAATATAACTTTTTGGTAAAAACTCAACTCGTCGTGTTTGGAGGACAAAGAATGCTGAGTTGCATCCAAAGAACACCATACCTACTGTGAAGCATGGGGGTGGAAACATCATGCTTTGGGGCTGTTTTTCTGCAAAGGGACCAGGACGACTGATCCGTGTAAAGGAAAGAATGAATGGGGCCATGTATCGTGAGATTTTGAGTGAAAACCTCCTTCCATCAGCAAGGGCATTGAAGACGAAACGTGGCTGGGTCTTTGAGCATGAGAATGATCCCAAACACACAGCCCGGGCAACGAAGGAGTGGCTTCGTAAGAAGCATTTCAAGGTCCTGGAGTGGCCTAGCCAGTCTCCAGATCTCAACCCCATAGAAAATCTTTGGAGGGAGTTGAAAGTCTGTGTTGCCCAGCGACAGCCCCAAAACATCACTGCTCTAGAGGAGATCTGCATGGAGGAATGGGCCAAAATACCAGCAACAGTGTGTGAAAACCTTGTGAAGACTTACAGAAAACGTTTGACCTGTGTCATTGCCAACAAAGGGTATATAACAAAGTATTGAGAAACTTCTGTTATTGACCAAATACTTATTTTTTCTCATTTTGTCTGTCATAGTTGACGTGTACCTATGATGAAAATTACAGCCCTCTCTCATCTTTTTAAGTGGGAGAACTTGCACAATTGGTGGCTGACTAAATACTTTTTTCCCCCACTGTATATACATACAGTTGAAGTCGACAGTTTACATACATTTAAACTCAGTTTTTCACAATTCCTGACATTTAATCCTAATAAAAATTCCCTGTTTTAGGTCAGTTAGGATCACCACTTTATTTTAGGAATGTGAATTGTCAGAATAATAGTAGAGAGAATGATTTATTTCAGCTTTTATTTATTTCATCACATTCCCAGTGGGTCAGAAGTTTACATACACTCAATTAGTATTTGGTAGCATTGCCTTTAAATTGTTTAACTTGGGTCAAACGTTTTGGGTAGCCTTCCACAAGCTTCCCACAATAAGTTGGGTGAAATTTGGCCCATTCCTCCTGACAGAGCTCGTGTAACTGAGTCAGGTTTGTAGGCCTCCTTGACACACACACTTTTTCAGTTCTGCCCACAAATTTTCTATAGGATTGAGGTCAGGGCTTTGTGATGGCCACTCTAATACCTTGACTTTGTTGACCTTAAACCTTTTTGCCACAACTTTGGGAGTATGCTTGGGGTCATTGTCCATTTGGAAGACCCATTTGCGACCAAGCTTTAACTTCCTGACTGATGTCTTGAGATGTTGCTTCAATATATCCACATAATTTTCCTTCCTCATGATGCCATCTATTTTGTGAAGTGCACCAGTCCCTCCTGCAGCAAAGCACCCCCACAGCATGATGCTGCCACCCCCGTGCTTCACGGTTGGGATAGTGTTCTTCCCCTTTTTCATCCAAACATAACGATGGTCATTATGGCCAAACAGTTCTATTTTTGTTTCATCAGACCAGAGGACATTTCTGCAAAAAGTAGGATCTTTGTCCCCATGTGCAGTTGCAAACCGCAGTCTGGCTTTTTTTAAGGTGGTTTTGGAGCAGTGGCTTCTTCCTTGCTGAGTGGCATTTCAGGTTATGTCAATATAGGACTCGTTTTACTGTGGATATACAGTTGAAGTCGGAAGTTTACATACACTTAGGTTGGAGTCATTAAAACTCTTTTTTTCAACCACTCCACAAATGTCTTTTTAACAAACTATAGTTTTGGCAAGTTGGTTAGGACATCTACTTTGTGCATGACACAAGTAATTTTTCCAACAATTGTTTACAGACAGATATTTCACTTATAATTCACTGTATCACAATTCCAGTGGGTCAGAAGTTTACATACACTAAGTTGACTGTGCCTTTAAACAGCTTGGAAAATTCTAGAAAATGATGTCATGGCTTTAGAAGCTTCTGATAGGCTAATTGACATAATTTGAGTCAATTGGAGGTGTACCTGTGGATGTATTTCAAGGCCTACCTTCAAACTCAGTGCCTCTTTGCTTGACATCATGGGAAAATCAAAAGAAATCAGCCTAGACCTCAGAAACAAAATTGTAGACCTCCACAAGTCTGGTTCATCCTAGGGAGCAATTTCCAAACGCCTGAAGGTACCACTTTCATCTGCACAAACAATATTACGCAAGTATAAACACCATGGTACCACACAGCCGTCATACCGCTCAGGAAGGAGACGCGTTCTGCCTCCTAGAGATAAACGTACTTTGGTGCGAAAAGTGCAACAACTGGCTCCTAGCCTCCCACGCATGCTTTCTGTCCCTAGCAGTAAAACGGACACTAAATGATATAAAAATAAAATATACATATTTTATTATCAACTAAAACTAGCAAATCGGGTCTAAAAACTAACTGAAACTAAACTGAATTTCAATTAACAATCAAACTAATAGAAATAAAAACCTAATTTAAAAACACAAAACTATAATAACCTTGCACCAAGCAATGGAAGTTAATACACTAGGTATTTGCTGGAGTTGATTGGCAAGACAGCATCAGCCTCCCCCTCTGCCATGGCTCCTGGCTCAGGTAGGCAGTGTCCTGCTTCAAATGGGCAGGGAGCCTCTGGGTGAGAGCAGTGAAACCCAATCACTAGTGAAGATCTATGCGAGTGTGCACTGTCCCCAACAGAAGTCAACAATGAGCTGGGGCTGGGGTTCACCTCACCCATTCAGCGGCCAAACGTCAGTAAGTACTGATTTCTTATTCAACATATGATAAGCAGGGATCCGTAGACAGAGCTTAATGCAGACACAGTCCAGTGCCCAGTGCTTATGATGGCTCTATTACAGTCTGGGTGTCCTCTCCTCTCTCTCCTCTTCTCCCCTCCCTCCTTCCCCCTCTTCTCCCTCTGTCCACCCTTGTCCAGATGTCCCTGGCTCTGCAGCAGACGTCTGGTGTCACTGAGGGATCAGTGTGACTGTGAGTCTGGCTGGTGTCTGAGATTGAGAGACACACAGTTCTGGCTGTGAGTCACTGAGCCTTGAAAGCCTGTAGCTGCAGCACTGTAGACCTCAGAATGGTTCAGACAAACTATCTGTATCACCTCTGATGTCTCTGTTCTCTTCTGTTAGTTTCAACTATTCTAATCATTTCCCTCCACAAAGGGCTCCGTCAGACACTGTCACTTTCGTAACTGTAGCTGACAGCTGGGAGAAGATATTTCTTGGAAGGCTTTCTAATTGTAGTTATGTAAAATATATATTTTTGGTACTTTTCTCTACCAGGGAAATGGCTTGATTCATGACAATACACTGAGTACAGCAAACATTAGCAACACCTTCCTAATATTGAGTTGCACCCTCAATACCATCCCCCTTTCAAAGGAACGTATATTTTTTGTCTTGCACGTTCACCCTCTGAATGGCACACACACAATCCATGTCTCAATTGTCTCAAGGATTACAAATCCTTCTTTAACCTGTCTCCTCCCCTTCATCTACACTGATTGAAGTGGATTTAACAAGTGACATCAATAAGGGATCATAGCTTTCACCTGGTCAATCTATGTCATGGAAAGAGTAGGTGTTCGTAAAGTTTTGTATACTCAGTGTGTGTATATATACACTACCCATAAAACGTTTTAGAACACCTACTCATTCAAGGGTTTTTCTTTATTTTTACTATTTTCTGCATTGTAGAATAATAGTGAAGACATCAAAACTATGAAATAGCACATATGGAATTATGTAGTAACCAAAAAAGTGTTAAACAAATCAAAATATATTTTATATTTGAGATTCTTCAAATAGCCACCCTTTGCCTTGATGACAGCTTTGCACACTCTTGGAATTCTCTCAACCAGCTTCATGAGGTATTCACCTGGAATGCATTTACTGTCACGAGTTACAAAGCCAGAACCCAGAAGCAGACCAGGACAAGGTAAGTTGAAACGAAGGTGAGTGTTTATTTACAAATTCAAGAGTGATGCTGAATAATCCAGGGAACAGAGCGGGCGGCGTTGATTAGTTGTTGGGGGTGCAGTGGTTGATCCAATCATGGCTCGGCAGCCGCCGACCACCAGGCAGAGGTTGGATGAAGGTTCCGGACGAGTGACTGCAGATGGAACAAAACGGAGGTAAGTAAACAACAAACCAACAAGGTGCAAAACAACAAAACTAACGCTAGAAGCTCTAAGACTGATACTCTGGTAAACCTACTGTTCATGGCTAACGATCCGGCAGGGAATGGATGTTAGGCCAGAGCCTAAGAAGGGTGATGATCAGGACCAGGTGTGCAGATTGCTGATGGGATGCAGGTGCGGAAATCAAGAGAGCTCCCCGGAGCGTTTCCAGAACCCTCGGGAAACTGGAGATCCCGAGCAGAAAAAACTAGTCCACAGACAGGACCCGACTCAGACTGCTGGGATCGTTACAGTACCCCCCTCCGACCAACGCCACCGGGCGGACTCCCGGAGCGCCAGGATGGAGGCGGTAGAAGTCACGGATGAGGTCAGCATCTAGGATCTGTCGCCGCGGAATCCAACTCCTCTCTTCAGGACCATACCCCTCCCAGTCCACGAGATACTGGAAACCCCGGCCCCGCCGTCTGGAATCCATGATGCGTCGCACCGTGTAGGCAGGACCACCTCCGATCATCCGAGGAGGAGGAGGAGGAGGCGGAGGAGGCAACAGAGGACTGAGGAAAACAGGCTTGAGGCAGGAGACATGAAAGGTGGGATGGACTCTGAGCGTCCTCGGGAGTTTGAGTCGAACTGCCACCGGGTTGATCACCTTCTCCACCACAAACGGACCAATGAACTTCGGTAACAACTTCCTAGACTCAGTCCGTAAAGGAAGATCCCGTGTGGCCAACCAGACCCTATCTCCGATGGTGTAGGTGGGAGCGGGGATCCGGCGACGATTCGCCTGGAGCTGATACCGGTCCGAAACTCTAAGGAGTGCCTTTCTGGCCCGATGCCAGGTCCGGTGGCAACGACGAATATGGGCCTGAACAGAAGGCACTGAGAGCTCCTTCTCCTGAGAAGGGAACAAGGGAGGTTGGTAGCCATACAGGCACTGGAAGGGAGACATCCCAGTGGCAGATGTAGGGAGAGTATTGTGGGCATACTCAACCCAAGGCAACTGAGAGACCCAGGAGGTGGGGTTGGAAGAGGCCAGGCAGCGTAGCGTGGATTCCATCTTCTGGTTGGCTCTCTCCGCCTGACCATTAGATTGGGGGTGAAAACCAGATGTGAGACTGACTGTAGCTCCAATGGCCAAACAGAAAGACTTCCAGACAGCAGAGGTAAACTGAGGGCCACGGTCGGAAAGCGAGATCACTGGGCAACCCGTGGACCCTGAAAACCTCCCCTAACCAGGATCTCGGACGTCTCCGAGGCAGAAGGAAGCTTGGCAATTGGCACAAAGTGGGCGAACTTGCTGAATCTGTCCACGATAGTCAGAACGACCGTGTTCCCCTCAGAAGCGGGCAACCCAGTGACAAAGTCCAGGGGCCAGATGCGACCATGGTCGCGGGGAATAGGAAGGGGGGTGAAGTAGTCCAGAGCTGGGCCGATTGGTACCCTTATTCTGCGCACACACTGGACAGGCAGCAACATAACCCCGAGTATCCCTCGGCCATGGCAGGCCACCAAAACGTCTGCGAAGAAACGCCATCGTCCGAGCCACGCCAGGGTGACAAGCCATCTTGCTGGCGTGGGACCATTTGAGGACCGCAGGACGAACCGACTCAGGCACAAACAACCGACCGGGTGGACCGTTACCGGGACCGGGCTGCGTCCGAAGAGCCGCCATCACCTCCTCCTCAATCTTCCACCTAACAGCTCCCACGACGCAGTTCCGGGGGAGAATTGTCTCGGTCTTGGACCCACCCTCCTCCGTCTTGGAGAACATCCGAGACAAGGCGTCCGCCTTGCCGTTCTTAGATCCAGGTCGGAACGTCAGGGAAAAAATTGAATCGTCCGAAAAACAACGACCACCTGGCCTGACGGGAGTTGAGACGTCTAGCCGATTGCACGTAAGCAAGATTCTTGTGGTCAGTCCAGACAATAAACGGTTGCTCCGCCCCCTCCAACCAGTGGCGCCACTCCTCCAAGGCAAGTTTCACCGCGAGAAGCTCCCGGTTACCCACATCGTAATTCCTCTCCGCAGGCGAAAGGCGACGAGTAGTAGGCGCAGGGATGGAGTTTACTGTCCGTGGAGCATCGCTGCGACAGGATGGCGCCAACTCCCACATCAGACGCGGTCCACTTCAACGACGAACTGACGGGCCGTGTCCGGTTGAGAGAGAATCGGTGCGTTGGTGAATCGCCTCTTCAAATCCAGAAACGCTTCGATCCGCCTCCGGATTCCACTTGAAGTTCCTGATACTGGAAGTCAAGGCAGTTAACGGAGCGGCCACACGGCTGTAATCCCGGATGAATCTGCGGTAGAAATTCGCAAACCCCAAAAATCTCTGGAGCTGCAATCTCGTACCGGGCTGGGCCCATTCCAGAACCGCTCTAACCTTCTCCTGGTCCATCCTAATCTCTCCCCTGGAGATGATGTACCCGAGAAAGGATGTCGTGTGGGCGTGAAACTCGAACTTCTCGGCCTTCACGAACAGGCGATTCTCCAACAATCGCTGCAGAACCTGCCGGACATGCTGGACGTGGTCGGAAGGTTCCTTCGAGAAGATCAGAATGTCATCCAGGTAAACAAACACAAAGAGACCGATCATATCTCTCAGGACGTCGTTCACCATACTCTGGAATACCGCTGGAGCATTGGTCAGTCCAAACGGCATCACCTGATACTCGAAGTGACCCATCGGTGTATTGAAACCCGTCAACCACTCGTCTCCCTCTCTGATCCGGACCATGTGATACGCATTGCGTAGGTCTAGCTTAGTGAACACCGTAGCACCCTGTAAGGAGTCGAAGGCAGAACTCATCAAGGGCAGGGGATACTTGTTCTTGACCGTGATGTCATTCAACCCCCGATAATCAATACACGGTCGAAGAGAGCCATCCTTCTTACCCACAAAGAAGAATCCTGCCCCCAGGGGTGATGACGAGGGACGAACGAGACCAGCAGCTAGGGACTCCTTGATGTAGGTCTCCAAAGCCTCACGTTCAGGGCGGGAGATACTGTATAACCTTCCCTTGGGGTAGACAGCTCCAGGGAACAGGTTGATGGCACAATCATATGGTCGGTGGGGAGGGAGTGACAGAGCCTTCTGCTTACTGAACACTTCCCCCAAATCGTGATATGTCTCGGGAACCAGGGACAAATCTGGGGGGTTTAGCCTCAATCACCTGACTGGGAACCGAATGGGGACAGGCAGTCTTGAGACAGTTAGCATGACAATCAAGGCTCCAACTCGTTACCTTGCCCGTCACCCAATCGAACGTGGGATTGTGTTCCTTCAGCCAGGGGTATCCAAGGACCAGAGGAACATGGGAAGACGGCAGAATGAAGAATGAAATCATCTCCGAATGATTCCCCGACAACAGCATCTTAACCGGTTCAGTCCTCATCGTGATACGTGCCAGACTACTGCCGTTCAGAGTGGTCGCTTCAATGGCTTCCGGCAATTGCTCCTTGGAAAGCCCCAGCTGTTCCACCAACTCGGCATCAAGAAAGCTTCCATCGGCACCTGAATCGATAAAAGCGTTAATCGCTAAGCTCTGATTCCTGTTCACAAGGGTAGCCGGGAAACGGGGTCTGACAGAGGTACTGAGAGGTTGAAACTGGCTCGCTAAAAGTCCTCCCAACTTTAGCGAGCCGGGCAGTTTGACGACCGCCGGGAACAAGTGGAGATGTAATGTCCCGAGCTACCACAGTAGAGGCAGCAGTTGGTCTTACGTCTATGTTGACGCTCCTCCTTGGTTAACCCGTGCCGCCCCACTTGCATGGGTTCAGAATCGGGAGAGAGGACCTCTCCACTAATCCTTTGTGGTGGAGAATGATCGACGTGTTCTGGTCCACCACCCGACCCGACTGGGAACTGAGAAGCTGATCGACTGGACGGACCCCATTGCTTCTCCCTCCTTCGCTCTCGGACTCGATTATCCACCCGAATAGACAAGGCTACCAAGCTGTCCAGGTCACTAGGCTCCGGATAGGAGATCAGCTCATCCTTGAGCTGCTCCGACAGACCCTGGTAAAAGGCCGCTTGCAGAGACTCCTCATTCCACCCACTCTCCACAGCCAACGTCTTGAACTCGATCACGAAGTCGGCCACGCTGCGAGTTCCTTGGTGGAGCGAAAACAGGCGCCTAGCTGCGTCCCTCCCTCGGACGGAATGGTCGAAGAGCTTCCTCATCTCGGCCGTGAACCCCTGGTATGAAGCCATGCAGGGGTCTTGTCGTTCCCAAACGGCTGAAGCCCACTCCAGCGCTCGACCACGCAGCAACTCAATCACAAAGGCTATCCTAGCCTTGTCTGTGGCATAAGAGTAGGGCTGTAGATCGAACACTAACCCACACTGCATAAGGAAAGAACGGCATCTTCCCAGCTCCCCCTCATATTTATCCGGCGTCGGAACCTTGGGCTCACGGAAGGACACCGCTTCAGACGCGGCAGGCGAGATGGGTGAAACCGGTAGTGGATCCTCCACCGGAAACTTGCGCTGGTTCTGGACCTCCGTCAGACCGGTAGAAAGGTTCCGAACTGCCAACGCGATCTCCTGTAGCTCCGTGCTATGATGGCCCAACATCTTCTCCTGATGGGTAATGGCATGGCGAACAGAGTCCAGGTCCGCTGGGTTCATTACTGGCCGGATCGTTCTGTCACGAGTTACAAAGCCAGAACCCAGAAGCAGACCAGGACAAGGTAAGTTGAAACGAAGGTGAGTGTTTATTTACAAATTCAAGAGTGATGCTGAATAATCCAGGGAACAGAGCGGGCGGCGTTGATTAGTTGTTGGGGGGTGCAGTGGTTGATCCAATCATGGCTCGGCAGCCGCCGACCACCAGGCAGAGGTTGGATGAAGGTTCCGGACGAGTGACTGCAGATGGAACAAAACGGAGGTAAGTAAACAACAAACCAACAAGGTGCAAAACAACAAAACTAACGCTAGAAGCTCTAAGACTGATACTCTGGTAAACCTACTGTTCATGGCTAACGATCCGGCAGGGAATGGATGTTAGGCCAGAGCCTAAGAAGGGTGATGATCAGGACCAGGTGTGCAGATTGCTGATGGGATGCAGGTGCGGAAATCAAGAGAGCTCCCCGGAGCGTTCCAGAACCCTCGGGAAACTGGAGATCCCGAGCAGAAAAAACTAGTCCACAGACAGGACCCGACTCAGACTGCTGGGATCGTTACATTTACATTAACAGGTGTGTCTTCTTAAAAGTTAATTTGTGGAATTTCTTTCCTTCTTAATGTGTTTGAGCCAATCAGTTGTGTTGTGACAAGGTAGGGGGGTATACAGAAAATAGCCCTATTTGGTAAAAGACAAAGTCCATATTATGGCAAGAACAGCGCAAATAAGCAAAGAGAAACAACAGTCCATCATTACTTTAAGACATGAAGGTCAGTCAATACGGAAAATGTCAAGAATTTTGAAAGTATCTTCAAGTGCAGTCGCAAAAACCATCAAGCGCTATGATGAAACTGGCTCTCATGAGGACCGCCACAGGAAAGGAAGACCCAGAGTTACCTCTGCTGCAGAGGATAAGTTCATTAGTTTCCAGCCTCAGAAATGGCAGCCCAAATAAATGCTTCACAGAGTTCAAGGAACAGACACATCTCAACATCAACTGTTCAGAGGAGACTGTGTGAGTCAGGCCTTCATGGTCGAATTGCTGCAAAGAAACCACTACTAAAGGACACCAATAAGAAAAAGAGACTTGCTTGGGCCAAGAAACACGAGCAATGGACATTATTGTTGTCCAAATTTGAGATTTTTGTGGGTAAACGGATGATCTTTGCATGTGTATTTCCCACCATAAAGCATGGAGGAGGATGTGTTATAGTGTGGGGGTGCTATGCTGGTGACACTGTCTGTGATTTATTTAGAATTCAAGGCACACTTAACCAGCATGGCTACCACAGCTTTCTGCAGCGATACGCCATCCCGTCTGGTTTGGGCTTAGTGGGACTATCATTTGTTTTTCAACAGGACAATGACCCAACACACCTCCAGGCTTTGTAAGGGCTATTTGACCAAGAAGGAGAGTGATGGAGTGCTGCATCAGATGACCTGGCCTCCACAATCCCCCGACCTCAACCCAATTGATATGGTTTGGGATGAGTCGGACTGCAGAGTGAAGGAAAAGCAGCCAACATGTGGGAACTCCTTCAAGACTGTTGGAAAATATATATAAAATATATTTTGATTTGTTTCTAACACTTTTTTGGTTACTAAATGATTCCATATGTGTTATTTCATAGTTTTGATGTCTTCACTATTATTTTACAATGTAGAAAATAGTAAAAATAAAGAAAAACCCTTGAATGAGTAGGTGTTCTAAAACTTTTGACAGGTAGTGTGTGTGTGTATATATACAGTTGAAGTCGGAAGTTAACATACACTTAGGTTGGAGTCATTAAACTAGTTTTTCAACCACTCCACAATTTTCTAGTTAACAAACTATAATTTTGGCAAGTCGGTTAGGACATCTACTTTGTGCATGACACAAGTAATTTTTCCAACAATTGTTTACAGACAGATTATTTCACTTATAATTCACTGTATTACAATTCCAGTGGGTCAGAAGTTTACATACACTAAGTTGACTGTGCCTTTAAACAGCTTGGAAAATTCCAGGAAATGATGTCATGGCTTTAGAAGCTTCTGATAGGCTAATGGACATCATTTTAGTCAATTGGAGGTGTACCTGTGGATGTATTTCAAGGCCTACCTTCAAACTCAGTGCCTCTTTGCTTGACATCATGGGAAAATCAAAAGAAATCAGCCAAGACCTCAGAAAAAAAATAGTAGACCTCCACAAGTCTGGTTCATCCTTGGGAGCAATTTCCAAACACCTGAAGGTACCACGTTCATCTGAACAAACAATAGTACGCAAGTATAAACACCATGGGACCACGCAGCCGTCATACCGCTTAGGAAGGAGACGCGTTCTGTCTCTTAGAGATTAACGTACTTTGGTGCGAAAAGTGCAAATCAATCCCAGAACAACAGCAAAGGACCTTGTGAAGATGCTGGAGGAAACAGGTACAAAAGTATCTATATCCACAGTAAAACAACCTGAAAGGCTGCTTAGCACGGAAGAAGCCTCTGCTCCAAAACCGCCATTAAAAAGCCAGACTACGGTTTGCAACTGCACATGGGGACAAAGATCATACTTTTTGGAGAAATGTCCTCTGGTCTGATGAAACAAAAATAGAACTGTTTGGCCATAATGACCATTGTTGTGTTTGGAGGAAAAAAGGGGTGGCTTGCAAGCCGAAGAACACCATCCCAACCGTGAAGCACGGGGGTGGCAGCATCATGCTGTGGGGGTGCTTAGCTGCAGGAGGGACAGGTGCTCTTCACAAATTAGATGGCATCATGAGGAAGGAAAATTATGTGGATATATTGAAGCAAGATCTCAAGACATCAGTCAGGAAGTTAAAGCTTGGTTGCAAATGGGTCTTCCAAATGGACAATGACCCCAACCATACTTCCAAAGTTGTGGCAAAATGGCTTAAGGACAACACAGTCAAGGTATTGGAGTGGCCATCACATTTTACATTACATTTTAGTCACTTAGCAGACGCTCTTATCCAGAGCGACTTACAGGAGCAATTAGGGTTAAGTGCCTTGCTCAAGGGCACATTAACATCATTTAGCAGACGCTCTTAGCCAGAGCGACTCACAAATTGGTGCGTTCACCCTATAGCCAGTGGGATAACCACTTTACAATTGGGGGGGTAGAAGGATTCCTTTATCCTATCCCAGGTATTCCTTAAAGAGGTGGGGTTTCAAATGTCTCCGGAAGGTGGTGAGTGACTCCGCTGTCCTGGCGTCGTGAGGGAGCTTGTTCCACCATTGGGGTGCCAGAGCAGCGAACAGTTTTGACTGGGCTGAGCGGGAACTATGCTTCCGCAGAGGAAGGGGAGCCAGCAGGCCAGAGGTGGATGAACGCAATGCCCTCGTTTGGGTGTAGGGACTGATCAGAGCCTGAAGGTACAGAGGTGCCGTTCCCCTCACTGCTCCATAGGCAAGCACCATGGTCTTGTAGCGGATGCGAGCTTCAACTGGAAGCCAGTGGAGTGTGCGGAGGAGGGGGTGACGTGAGAGAACTTGGGAAGGTTGAACACCAGACGGGCTGCGGCATTCTGGATGAGTTGTAGGGGTTTAATGGCACAGGCAGGGAGGCCAGCCAACAGCGAGTTGCAGTAGTCCAGACGGGAGATGACAAGTGCCTGGATTAGGACCTGTGCCGCTTCCTGTGTAAGGCAGGGTCGTACTCTCCGAATGTTGTAGAGCATGAACCTGCAGGAGCGGGTCACCGCCTTGATGTTGGCGGAGAAACGACAGGGTGTTGTCCAGGGTCACGCCTAGGCTCTTCGCACTCTGGGAGGAGGACACAGCGGAGTTGTCAACCGTGATGGCGAGATCATGGAACGGGCAGTCCTTCCCCCGGGAGGAAGAGCAGCTCCGTCTTGCCAGGGTTCAGCTTGAGGTGGTGATCCGTCATCCATACTGATATGTCTGCCAGACATGCAGAGATGCGATTCGCCACCTGGTTATCAGAAGGGGGAAAGGAGAAGATTAGTTGTGTATCGTCAGCGTAGCAATGATAGGAGAGACCATGTGAGGATATGACAGAGCCAAGTGACTTGGTGTATAGGGAGAAAAGGAGAGGGCCTAGAACTGAGCCCTGGGGGACACCAGTGGTGAGAGCACGTGGTGCGGAGACAGCTTCTCGCCACGCCATTTGGTAGGAGCGACCGGTCAGGTAGGGACGCAATCCAGGAGTGAGCCGCGCCGGAGATGCCCAGCTCGGAGAGGGTGGAGAGGAGGATCTGATGGTTCACAGTATCAAAGGCAGCAGACAGGTCTAGAAGGACAAGAGCAGAGGAGAGAGAGTTAGCTTTAGCAGTGCGGAGAGTCTCCGTGACACAGAGAAGAGCAGTCTCAGTTGAATGACCAGTCCTGAAACCTGATTGGTTTGGATCAAGAAGGTCATTCTGAGAGAGATAGCAAGAGAGTTGGCTAAAGACGGCACGCTCAATAGTTTTGGAAAGAAAAGAAAGAAGGGATACTGGTCTGTAGTTGTTGACATCAGTGGGGTCGAGTGTTGGTTTTTTGAGAAGGGGAGCAACTCTCGCTCTCTTGAAGACGGAAGGGACATGGCCAGCGGTCAAGGATGAGTTGATCAGCGAGGTGAGGTAGGGGAGAAGGTCACCGGAGATGGTTTGGAGAAGGGAGGAGGGGATGGGGTCAAGCGGGCAGGTTGTTGGGCGGCCTGCAGTCACAAGTCGCAGGATTTTATCTGGAGAGAGAGGGAGAAAGAAGTCAAAGCATAGGGTAGGGCAGTGTGAGCAGGACCAGCAGTGTCATTAGACTTAACAAACGAGGATCGGATGTCGTCAACCTTCTTTTTCAAAGTGGTTGACGAAGTCATCCACAGAGAGAGAGGAGGGGGGAGGATTCAGGAGGGAGGAAAATGTGGCAAAGAGCTTCCTAGGGTTAGAGGCAGATGCTTGGAATTTAGAGTGGTAGAAGGTGGCCTTAGCAGCAGAAACAGATGAAGAAAATGTAGAGAGGAGGGAGTGAAAAGATGCCAGGTCGGCAGGGAGTTTAGTTTTCTTCCATTTCCGCTCCGCTGCCCGGAGCTCTGTTCTGTGAGCTCGCAATGAGTCATCAAGCCACAGAGCTGGAGGGGAGGACCGAGCCGGCCGGGAGGATAGGGGACACAGAGAGTCAAAGGATGCAGAAAGGGAGGAGAGGAGGGTTGAGGAGGCAGAATCAGGAGATTGGAGGGAGAAGGATTGAGCAGAGGGAAGAGATGATAGGATGGAAGAGGAGAGAGTAGTGGGAGAGAGAGAGCGAAGGTTGCGGCGGCGCATTACCATCTGTGTAGGGGCAGAGTGAGTAGTGTGGGAGGAGAGCGAGAGAGAAAAGGAAACAAAGTAGTGGTCGGAGACATGGAGGGAGTTGCAGTGAGATTAGTAGAGGAGCAGCATCTAGTGAAGATGAGGTCAAGCGTATTGCCTGCCTTGTGAGTAGGGGGGACGGTGAGAGGGTGAGGTCAAAAGAGGAGAGGAGTGGAAAGAAGGAGGCAGAGAGAAATGAGTCAAATGTGGACATAGGGAGGTTGAAATCCCCCAAAACTGTGAGGGGTGAGCCATCCTCAGGAAAGGAACTTATCAAGGCGTCAAGCTCATTGATGAACTCTCCAAGGGAACCTGGAGGGCGATAGATGACAAGGATATTAAGCTTAAATGGGCTAGTGACTGTGACAGCATGGAATTCAAATGAGGAGATAGACAGATGGGTTAGGGGAAAAATTGAGAATGTCCACTTGGGAGAGATGAGGATTCCTGTACCACCACCCCCTCTGACCAGATGCTCTCGGGGTATGCGAGAACACATGGTCAGACGAGGAGAGAGCAGTAGGAGTAGCAGTGTTTTCAGTGGTGATCCATGTTTCCGTCAGCGCCAGGAAGTCGAGGGACTGGAGGTTGGCATAGGCTGGGATGAAGTCAGCTTTGTTGGCAGCAGAACGGCAGTTCCAGAGGCTGCCTGCGACCTGGAACTCCAGGTGTGGGGTGCGTGCAGGGACCACCAGGTTAGAGAGGCAGCAGCCACGCGGTGTGGTGCGTTTGTGTAGCCTGTGCAGAGAGGAGAGAACAGGGATAGGCAGAGGCATAGTTGACAGGCTGTAGCAAATGGCTACAAAAATGCAGAGGAGATCGGAATGAAATGAGCTAAGCATCTGGGAGAGGAGAGAGCAGGGCCTCCCTCACCAAAAACTTCTACCTCAGAAACTAAAATTGTTTCACTGAACCACCCGAACAAAAACTCTCCCAACTTCCACCTTTAGAAATCAGAATTGTTGTGAACCACAGCGGTTCAATGTTTAAAGGAATAGACTCAACCCACTTTATTCAGCTAGCTAACTATGACACCATAGCTAACTAGCATGCTAGCATCCAATAACACACAGTTTAACACACAGTTTAGCACCAACACTTGGTCACAACAAACCACCAATAGTGTGTTAACTAGCTAACTAGCATGCTAGCATCCAGTAACACACAGTTTAGCACCAACACTTGGTCACAACAAACCACCAATAGTGTGATAACACACTAAACAGATCATTCGTGTCTGTGTCAAGTTCCTTTCATGACGCAGCAATGATTAAACGTTGGCTAGCTAGGACAAGTATATTGTATTTAGCTACTACCGTACAGTTAGCTGGTCGTGTTGGGTAGCTAGCAATGGCCACTGTGTTGACTTTGTTTGAAGAACGGCTAGCTAGCTAGCTTCGTGCTACACCCGGCACACAATGGCTATTGTGTTGACTCTGACTCTGTTCGAAAAAACGGCTAGTTAGCTCGCTTCGTGCTACAGCCGGCACGGCCGAAGACACTGCCAAGACACACCAATAGTGTGTTAACACACTAAACAGATCATTCGTGTCTGTGTCAAGTTCCTTTCATGACGCAGCAGTGATTAAACGTTGGCTAGCTAGGACAAGTATATTGTATTTAGCTACTACAGTACAGTTAGCTGGTCGTGTTGGGTAGCTAGCAATGGCCACTGTGTTGACTTAGTTTGAAGAACGGCTAGCTAGCTAGCTTCGTGCTACACCCGGCACACAATGGCTACTGTGTTGACTCTGACTCTGTTCGAAAAACGGCTAGTTAGCTCGCTTCGTGCTACAGCCGGCACGGCCGAAGACACTGCCAACCTACAGTAACTACCCACAAGCTATGACGCCATAGCTAACTAGCAAGCTAGCATCCATTAACACACAATTTAGCACCAATACTTGGTTACAACAAACTGCCAAGAGTGTGTTAGCACACTAAACAGATAATTCATGTCCGTGTCTAGTTCCTTTCATAACGCATAACGCAGCAAAAATTAAACGTTGGCTAGCAGCACATTAACATTGGAAACAGCTCTCCACCGTTGCTAAACGTTACAGTCAATTGTACCAGTAGCTACCCGCTAGCTAGCTAGCCTCGTGCTTCGATACTAACCTACAATTACCTACGGAAACCTACAATAACAACAATACTAACCTACAATACCTAACTACAACTAGGGTAACTACAACTAACTACCTACCTACGATCTAATACATGGTTAAGCTTTACTCAACACCATATGAGAAGCTTACCTCCTGCTTACCTCCAGCTAGAGAAAAACACAACGTCTCCCGACACAACCTCGCCCTGACCTCAATCCTATAGAAAATGTGTGGGCAGAACTGAAAAAGCGTGTGCGAGCAAGGAGGCCTACAAACCTGACTCAGTTACACTAGCTCTGTCAGGAGGAATTGGCGAACATTCACCCAACTTATTTTGGGAAGCTTGTGGAAGGCTACCCGAAACGTTTGACCCAAGTTAAACAATTTAAAGGCAATGCTACCAAATACTAATTGAGTGTATGTAAACTTTTGACCCAATGGGAATGTGATGAAAGAAATAAAAGCTGAAATGAATCATTCTCTCTACTATTATTCTGACATTTCACATTCTTAAAATAAAGTGGTGATCCTAACTGACCCAAAACAGGGAACTTTTACTAGGATTAAATGTCAGGAATTGTGAAAAACTGAGTTTAAATGTATTTGGCTAAGGTGTATGTAAACTTCCGACTTCAACTATGTATGTATATATATATATATATATATATATATATATATATATATATAATTCTTCATCTTTTTTTCGTTCTTCCTTTGTTTAATGTGTGTCTTGGAGTGACAGAATGGAGGTTAAGGTTCACCTGTAATTAGACGCTCTCTTTCCAGATGCATTCTCTTCCCACTCCGCCCCCACCCCATCTCCCTGTCGCTCCTCTGCCCCAGAGCAAGCAAACATGCTGTAGAGCGTTATGGAAACAGATTCCATTATGCATGCTGTTCTAGCACAGCTCATCAGAGCGACCACCTGTGTGTTGATTGGTATTAATCTGGTATTTTAATTGAAAATCAGGGGTTGCGCAGCGCGGACACAACGCTGTCTCAGTCTCTCTAATGAATCTAAAAACCCTTGCCTGCCTGGCCTCTCGACAGACCAACAGGGCCTGCAGTGCAGTTAGTTACCATGGGAGATGATGATACTGCTGGCGCCAAGGTGGTTTCACTAATGTTAAGCCACATTTGACAGTCTTGGAATATTTGTTATTCATTTCTATAAACGTTTCACTATTTTGAATGGGACTATGTTTAATGTGAATAGTAATACTGTGAGTGTTGGGCTCTTTCAGGCTTTTCCCCTCATCCTGCTGTCTCTTACTAGTCTAATAAAAGGACTCCCCAGGTGGTGTGTTATCCTCTGTAGACTGAGTCTTCCAACATTCCAGAGAAAAAAGCCTCTCTTTCTCTCTCGCTCTGTCTCTGTCTCTCTTTGTCTCTATGTCTCTCAATTCAATTTCAATTCAATTTAAGGGCTTTATTGGCATGGGAAACATATGTTAACTTTGCCAAAGCAAGTGAAGTAGATAGTAAACAAAAGTGAAATAATAAATATTAACAGTAAACATTACACTCAGAAGTTCCAAAAGAATAAAGACATTTCAAATGTCATATTATGTATATATACAGTGTTGTAACAATGTGCTAATAGTTAAAGTACAAATGGGAAAATAAATAAACATAAATATGGGTTGTATTTACAATGGTGTTTTTTCTTCACTGGTTGCCCTTTTCTTGTGGCAACAGGTCACAAATATTGCTGCTGTGATGGCACACTGTGGTTTTTCACCCAGTAGATAAGGGAGTTTGTTTTCGTATTCTTTGTGGATCTCTGTAATCTGAGGGAAATATGTGTCTCTAATATGGTCATACATTTGGCAGGAGGTTAGGAAGTGCAGCTCAGTTTCCACCTCATTTTGTGGGCAGTGTGCACATAGCCTGTCTTCTCTACCTACGGCGGCCTTTCTCAATAGCAAGGCTATGCTCACTGAGTCTGTACATAGTCAAAGCTTTCCTTAAGTTTGGGTCAGTCACAGTGGTCAGGTATTCTGCCACTGTGTACTCTCTGTTTAGAGCCAAATAGCATTCTAGTTTGCTCTGTTTTTTTGTTAATTCTTTCCAATGTGTCAAGTAATTTTCTTTTTGTTTTCTCATGATTTGGTTGGGTCTAATTGTGTTGTTTTTTGTTGTCCTGGGGCTCTGTGGGGTCTGTTTGTGTTTGTGAACAGATCCTCAGGACCAGCTTACTTAGGGGACTCTTCTCCAAGTTCATCTCTTTGTAGGTGATGGCTTTGTTATGGAAGGTTTGGGAATCGCTTCCTTTTAAGTAGTTATAGAATTCAACGGCTCTTTTCTGGATTTTGATCATTAGTGGGTATCGGCCTAATTCTGCTCTGCATGCATTATTTGGTGTTTTTCGTTGTACACTGAGGATATTTTTGCAGAATTCTGCATGCAGTCTCAATTTGGTGTTTGTCCCATTTTGTGAATTTTTGGTTGGTGAGCGGACCCCAGACCTCACAACCATAAAGGGCAATGGGTTCTATAACTGATTCAAGTATTTTTAGCCAGATCCTAATTGGTATGTCAAATGTTATGTTCCTTTTGATGGCATAGAAGGCCCTTCTTGCCTTGTCTCTCAGATTGTTCACAGCTTTGTGGAAGTTACCTGTGGCGCTGATGTTTAGGCCGAGGTATGTATAGTTTTTTGTGTGCTCTAGGGCAACGGTGTCTAGATGGAATTTGTATTTGTGGTCCTGGCAACTGGACCTTTTTTGGAAGACCATTATTTTTGTCTTACTGAGATTTACTGTCAGGGCCCAGGTCTGACAGAATCTGTGCAGAAGATCTAGGTGCTGCTGTAGGTCGTCCTTGGTTGGTGACAGAAGCCCCAGATCATCAGCAAACAGTAGACATTTAACTTCAGATTCTAGTAGGGTGAGGCCGAGTGCTGCAGACTGTTCTAGTGCCCTCATCAATTTGTTGATATATATGTTGAAGACGGTGGGGCTTAAACTGCATCCCTGTCTCACACCATGGCCCTGTGGAAAGAAATGTGTGTGTTTTTTGCCTTTTTAACCTCACACTTGTTGTTTGTGTACATGGATTTTATAATGTCGTATGGTTTTCCCCCAACCCCACTTTTCATCAATTTGTATAGCAGACCCTCATGCCAAATTGAGTCAAAAGCTTTTTTGAAATCAACAAAGCATGAGAAGATTTTGCCTTTGTTTGTTTGTCAATTAGGGTGTGCAGGGTGAATATGTGGTCTGTCGTACGGTAATTTGGTAAAAAAACAATTTGACATTTGCTCAGTACATTGTTTTCACTGAGGAAATGAACTAGTCTGCTGTTAATGATAATGCAGAGTATTTTCCCAAGGTTGCTCTCTCTCTCTCTCTCTCTCTCACTCTCTCTCTCTGGAAGTAATCATTATGTCCCTCTTCTCCCCCCTCCCCCCTTCTTCCCTCCCTCCCTCCCTCCTCTGGGTGTCTGAGCCGAGCCAGTCCTGCAGCTCTCCAGTCCTGCAGCTCTCTGGGTTGGGTGATATTTTCAGGGGAAGAGGATTATGTTGTAGAGGCTCGATGAATTTCAACACAGTTCCCTCGCACCTAATTAAATGCATCATTGTCTTGTGTGTCCTCACAAGGATAGTAAAACAAGGAAAATCCTCCCTCGTGGGTATATTTCCCAGGTACAAGTACAAAGACTATTTAGGGTTGAATGGAAATTAATTTTAGGTCCCCACAACGATAGTAATACCAAACGTGTGTGAGTGTGTGAGAGACTCAGAACTCCACAAAGCCATGACCATCAGATCACACATGGAGTGAAACAGTTTCGTTGTGCAACTGACTATCCCGTTTCTCTTCTCTCAACCATGACCCTGGACATATCCACGACTCCACTAAGCTATCCATGACATCCTGCTCATAACAATAGCTCCGTCTTCGGCCAAGCCAAGGGGAGTAGGCTACACTGGGATCTGTGTTGTTGAAGCTGTTCAGGATAAACTTGGTCCCCTGACAATTCACACTGAGTCAAAGACCTTACTCAACCAGGCCTTCAGTTCAATCCACCCAATCACATACAGTACTGTACTTCACTGTACAGTGGGGGAAAAAAGTATTTAGTCAGCCACCAATTGTGCAAGTTCTCCCACTTAAAAAGATGAGAGAGGCCTGTAATTTTCATCATAGGTACACGTCAAGTATGACAGACAAATTGAGATTTTTTTTTCTCAGAAAATCACATTGTAGGATTTTTAATGAATTTATTTGCAAATTATGGTGGAAAATAAGTATTTGGTCACCTACAAACAAGCAAGATTTCTGGCTCTCACAGACCTGTAACTTCTTCTTTAAGAGGCTCCTCTGTCCTCCACTCGTTACCTGTATTAATGGCACCTGTTTGAACTTGTTATCAGTATAAAAGACACCTGTCCACAACCTCAAACAGTCACACTCCAAACTCCACTATGGCCAAGACCAAAGAGCTGTCAAAGGACACCAGAAACAAAATTGTAGACCTGCACCAGGCTGGGAAGACTGAATCTGCAATAGGTAAGCAGCTTGGTTTGAAGAAATCAACTGTGGGCGCAGTTATTAGGAAATGGAAGACATACAAGACCACTGATAATCTCCCTCGATCTGGTGCTCCACGCAAGATCTCACCCCGTGGGGTCAAAATGATCACAAGAACGGTGAGCAAAAATCCCAGAACCACACGGGGGGACCTAGTGAATGACCTGCAGAGAGCTGGGACCAAAGTAACAAAACCTACCATCAGTAACACACTACGCCGCCAGGGACTCAAATCCTGCAGTGCCAGACGTGTCCCCCTGCTTAAGCCAGTACATGTCCAGACCCGTCTGAAGTTTGCTAGAGTGCATTTGGATGATCCAGAAGAGGATTGGGAGAATGTCATATGGTCAGATGAAACCAAAATAGAACTTTTTGGTAAAAACTCAACTCTTCGTGTTTGGAGGACAAAGAATGCTGAGTTGCATCCAAAGAACACCATACCTACTGTGAAGCATGGGGGTGGAAAATCATGCTTTGGGGCTGTTTTTCTGCAAAGGGACCAGGACGACTGATCCATGTAAAGGAAAGAATGAATGGGGCCATGTATCGTGAGATTTTGTGTGAAAACCTCCTTCCATCAGCAAGGGCATTGAAGATGAAACGTGGCTGGGTCTTTCAGCATGACAATGATCCCAAACACACCGCCCGGGCAACGAAGGAGTGGCTTCGTAAGAAGCATTTCAAGGTCCTGGAGTGGCCTAGCCAGTCTCCAGATCTCAACCCCATAGAAAATCTTTGGAGGGAGTTGAAAGTCCGTGTTGCCCAGCGACAGCCCCAAAACATCACTGCTCTAGAGGAGATCTGCATGGAGGAATGGGCCAAAATACCAGCAACAGTGTGTGAAAACCTTGTGAAGACTTACAGAAAACGTTTGACCTGTGTCATTGCCAACAAAGGGTATATAACAAAGTATTGAGAAACTTTTGTTATTGACCAAATACTTATTTTCCACCATAATTTGCAAATAAATTCATTAAAAATCATACAATGTGATTTTGTCTGTCATAGTTGACGTGTACCTATGATGGAAATTACAGGCCTCTCTCATCTTTTTAAGTGGGAGAACTTGCACAATTGGTGGCTGACTAAATACTTTTTTTCCCCACTGTAAGTGTAAACCTAATCATAGCTTCACATAAATGGGTTTACAGATGATATACTGTAGGCTTGGGCGGTATTCAGATTGTCATACCTTTATGACAACCTTGAGCCATCTCGGGATATTCGGTAATACCGACACTTAACACTGTGGGGGCTATTTTCAATCATAAACTATTTGCAGGACAGACATCCCAGCTTATAAAGTTATACAAGTAACTCAAAAATGCTACTCACAGTTTGCTGCACACACAAAACAAATATTAGACAACAAGGCTCTTGATCCAGGAGGGGATTCTCTGCTTTTACCAAGAGGAGCTTGATTGCAAGAAGCTAATCACTTACCTAGATAACTAGCTACTTTGTTAGCAAACCAAATGCAGAACTGCAGAGCATTTAGCACATTTTAGACAATTGACTTATTAGTTTACAGTGAGGGAAAAAAAGTATTTGATCTCCTGCTGATTTTGTATGTTTGCCCACTGACAAAGACATGATCAGTCTATAATTTTAATGGTAGGTTTATTTGAACAGTGAGAGACAGAATAACAACAAAATAATCCAGAAAAACGCATGTCAAAAATGTTATAAATTGATTTGCATTTTAATGAGGTGTCACTCCCTGGCTCTGGGGACTCTTATATGTTGAGCCAGGGTGTGGATTTTCTATGTTTTGTTTTCTATGTTTTTATTTCTAGATCGTGTTGATCTATGTTGGCCAGGGTGGTTCCCAATTAGAGACAGCTGTAGCTCGTTGTCTCTGATTGGGGACCATACTTAGGCAGCCTTTTGGCATGTTAGGTTGTGGGATCTTGTTCCGTAAGGTTTTGTGTATGACCTAGGACTTCACGTATCGTTTGGTTTATTGTTTTGGTTCGTGTATGTACTAAATAAAGAATGTACGCTTATCACGCTGCGCCTTGGTCCGCTTCATCTGTCAACGATCGTGACAGAAGATCCCACCACCAGAGGACCAAGCAGCGTGCCCAGGAGGAGAAGTTGGCGATGTCCCAGGTGGGCGAATGGTGGTCATGGGAGGACATATTCGCGGGCAGAGGGCCATGGGCAAAAGTAAATGCCCAGGCAGGAGAGGAGAAACGGCGCCAACCGTGCCGACGACGGACACGCGAGAGGCAACCCCAATACATTTTTTTGGGGGGGGGCACACGCCGTGGACGACGGGACTGCTGGAGGCAGCTACAGGGCGAATCGGAGGACAAGGAGAGGAGGCCACCAGGTTACGGGGGCTATTGGTCACGAGGGAGAAGGAGAGTGTAGAGGCACGGCGAGAGGAACTGGTTAGGCAGCAGAGGGAGCGGAGGTTTATGAGGAAACCCAGTCCCGCTCCTCGCACCAAGCAAGTGGTGTGTGTCACCAGTCCGGTCCGGCCCGTTCCTGATTCCCGCACAAGGCCAGTGGTGTGTGTTCCCAGTCCGGCCCGACCTGTTCCTGTCCCCCGCACCAAGCCTGTGGTGCGCGTCGCCAGCCCGGTCCGGCCTGTTCCTGCTCCCCGCACCAAGCCAGTGGTGCGCGTCGTCAGCCCGGTCCGGCCCGTTCCTGCTCCCCGCACCAAGTCTGTGGTGCGCGTCGCCAGCCCGGTCCGGCCCGTTCCTGTCCCTCGCACCAAGCCTGTGGTGCGCGTCGCCAGCCCGGTCCGGCCTGTTCCTGCTCCCCGCTCCAAGCCAGTGGTGCGCGTCGTCAGCCCGGTCCGGCCCGTTCCTGCTCCCCGCACCAAGCCTGTGGTGCGCGTCGCCAGCCCGGTCCGGCCCGTTCCTGTCCCTCGCACCAAGCCTGTGGTGCGCGTCGCCAGCCCGGTCCGGCCCGTTCCTGTCCCTCGCACCAAGCCTGTGGTACGCGTCGCCAGCCCGGTCCGGCCCGTTCCTGTCCCTCGCACCAAGCCTGTGGTGCGCGTCGCCAGCCTGGTCCGGCCCGTTCCTGTCCCTCGCACCAAGCCTGTGGTGCGCGTCGCCAGCCCGGTCCGGCCTGTTCCTGTCCCTCGCACCAAGCCAGTGGTGCGCGTCGCCAGCCCGGTCCGGCCTGTGCCTGCTCCCCGCACCAAGCCAGTGGTGCGCGTCGCCAGCCCGGTCCGGCCTGTTCCTGCTCCCCGCACCAAGCCAGTGGTGCACGTCGTCAGCCCGGTCCGGCCCGTTCCTGCTCCCCGCACCAAGCCAGTGGTGCACGTCGTCAGCCCGGTCCAGCCCGTTCCTGCTCCCCGCACCAAGCCAGTGGTGCATGTCGTCAGTCCGGCACGGCCCGTGCCTGTTCCACCGGTGCCTTGTCCGGCACCGGTCAGCTGCTCCACTCCGGAGCCAGAGCAATCCGCTCCACCGGTGTTCAGTCCAGCTCCGGCCAGCGGGGCCAGACCAGACCAGGGGCGCAACGGGGGGGTAGAGAGAGAGTGGTGGTCACGCCCGGAGCCGGATCCGCCTCCGAGAAGGAATGCCCACCCGGCCCCTACCCTCTTGTGTTTGTGTGGCGCGGTCGCAGTCCACACCTTTGGGGGGGGTACTGTCACGCCCTGGCTCTGGGGACTCTTATATGTTGAGCCAGGGTGTGGATTTTCTATGTTTTGTTTTCTATGTTTTTGTTTCTAGATCGTGTTGATCTATGTTGGCCAGGGTGGTTCCCAATCAGAGACAGCTGTAGCTCGTTGTCTCTGATTAGGGACCATACTTAGGCAGCCTTTTGGCATGTTAGGTTGTGGGATCTTGTTCCGTAAGGTTTTGTGTATAACCTAGGACTTCAAGTATCGTTTGGTTTATTGTTTTGGTTCGTGTATGTACTAAATAAAGAATGTACGCTTATCACGCTGCGCCTTGGTCCGCTTCATCTATCAACGATCGTGACATGAGGGAAATAAGTATTTGACCCCTCTGCAAAACATCACTTAATACTTGGTGGCAAAACCCTTGTTGGCAATCACAGAGGTCAGACGTTTCTTGTAGTTGGCCACCAGGTTTGCACACATCTCAGGAGGGATTTTGTCCCACTCCTCTTTGCAGATCTTCTCCAAGTCATTAAGGTTTCGAGCCTGACATTTGGCAACTCAAACCTTCAGCTCCCTCCACAGATTTTCTATGGGATTAAGGTCTGGAGACTGGCTAGGCCAATCCAGCACCTTAATGTGCTTCTTCTTGAGCCACTCCTTTGTTGCCTTGGCCGTGTGTTTTGGGTCATTGTCATGCTGGAATACCTATCCACAACCCATTTTCAATGCCCTGGCTGAGGGAAGGAGGTTCTCACCCAAGATTTGACGGTACATGGCCCCGTCCATCGTCCCTTTGATGCTGTGAAGTTGTCCTGTCCCCTTAGCAGAAAAACACCCACAAAGCATAATGTTTCCACCTCCATGTTTGACGGTGGGGATGGTGTTCTTGGGGTCATAGGCAGCATTCCTCCTTCTCCAAACACGGCGAGTTGAGTTGATGCCAAAGAGCTCTATTTTGGTCTCATCTGACCACAACACTTTCACCCAGTTCTCCTCTGAATCATTGATGTTCATTGGCAAACTTCAGACGGGCCTGTATATGTGCTTTCTTGAGCAGGGGGACCTTGCGGGCGCTGCAGGATTTCAGTCCTTCACGGCGTAGTGTGTTACCAATTGTTTTCTTGGTGACTATGGTCCCAGCTGCCTTGAGATCATTGACAAGATCCTCCCGTGTAGTTCTGGGCTGATTCCTCACCGTTCTCATGATCATTGCAACACCACGAGGTGAGTTCTTGCATGGAGCCCCAGGCCGAGGGAGATTAACAGTTATTTTGTGTTTCTTTCATTTGCGAATAATCGCACCAACTGTTGTCACCTTCTCACCAAGCTGCTTGGCGATGGTCTTGTAGCCCATTCCAGCCTTGTGTAGGTATACAATCTTGTCCCTGACATCCTTGGAGAGCTCTTTGGTCTTGGCCATGGTGGAGAGTGGAATCTGATTGATTGATTGCTTCTGTGGACAGGTGTCTTCTATACAGGTAACAAACTGAGATTAGGAGCACTCCCTTTAAGAGTGTGCTCCTAATCTCAGCTCGTTACCTGTATAAAAGACACCTGGGAGCCAGAAATCTTTCTGATTGAGAGGGGGTCAAATACTTATTTCCCTCATTAAAATGCAAATCAATTTATAACATTTTTGACATGCGTTTTTCTGGATTTTTTTGGTTGTTATTCTGTCTCACTGTTCAAATAAATCTACCATTAAAATTATAGACTGATCATTTCTTTGTCAGTGGGCAAACGTACAAAATCAGCAGGGGATCAAATACTTTTTTCCCTCACTGTAGTTATGAATTACTGTAACTAGATCACCTGGTGTGTGCTGCACAAACGTGAGTAACTCACAAGCAAGGTTATTATAGTAAGCTAAAACTGTAACTAATACGAAAACGAAACATGAAAAAACAATTTAGTAAACTGAAATAAAATAATTAACGAACTCGTTTGAAAAACTAAAACTATACTGAAACTTTAACTCCAAAACTAACAAAAAAACAAAAAAACATTAATTATGTTCAGTTTTAGTTTTTGGGGGGTGCAAAAATCGAATGGGGTTTTCAAGCTTTTTTTTCTCGAATGGGCTTTTCATTCTTCTGAATCTGGCAGATCACATTGAGATTGACTTTATAATTTAAAGATAGACTTGGCGAGATGACGTTGCCACGAGCAGCACTGCAGATAATGGGTACGTTTGAGTGGTAAAGCTAAAGCAACCGACTGTAGACAGAATTTCGAGGAGTGAAGTCGAGGAGTGAAGTCGTGGGAGGTGCATCTGCAACAGCCAAAAAGCGGACACTAATGTGGTTTCCCAACAGCAAGGCTCAGATCAACATGGCAGTGTTACCCTTGTTTATAAATGTTTTCTCTATAATAAATAAACGGATCTAACCCCCATACCAACCACTCACAAAACTGAAATCATAATTTCATATTATGTGTGTACATTGTACAATCAATTAATGAGAGGCGCAAATATCATATTTATTTGTATACTGTATATCCATCCACTGCATACATCCAAACTATACTGAACAAAAATATAAACGCAACATGCAACAATTTCCAAAAATGTTACTGAGTTACATTTCATGTAAGGAAATCAGTCAATTGCAATACATTCATTTGGCCCTAATCTGGATTTCACATGACTGGGAATACAGATATGCATCTGTTGGTCACAAATGCCTTAAAAAAAAGGTAGGTGCGTGGATCAGAAAACCAGTCAGTATCTGGTGTGACCACCATTTCCCTCATGCAGCACGACACATCTACTTCTCATAGAGTTTATCAGGCTGTTGATTGTGGCCTGTGGAATGTTGTCCCACTCCTCTTCAATGGATGTGCGAAGTTGCTGGATATTGGCAGGAATATCCAGCAACACAAACGTGCGCAGAAACACACACACATACGGGCACACATGCACACCGTCACATGCATACATACAATATCATGTGTGCACGCGCACACACACAAAACATCACTTGTTTGGTCCCCTCACACTTCAGTTCACTCAGCTTTTCATGATGGTCTGACACAAACACATAGATGCACAGTCATGCTACACAAACCCTTAGAGACACATACACATGTGCACAGTGCCACCCACGCATACATACATACATGCATGCATGCATACATACATACATGCACAGGCCTTGACACCACCTACAGGAGACTCTGTGCTCACTCAACAATGAAGCTGTGTGTGTGCATGTGTGTTGAGGCGGTGTGCGGCCATTGTAGGAAGCCGCGTGAGTCACACATCCAGGCAGCACAAGGTTAACAGAACAAGAGACCCACATCAAGGCAGAACTGTATCCCACAACAATGCCTTCTCCGCAATGATACACAATGCCCACACGTCCACACACATGCCTCTAACTCTGGGCTGGATGCAGTATGAGGGTTCACAACACTGGAGCAAGTCTCCTATATCCCTTTACACACAGTGAATGACTGTAGGTACAGCATGTCACATATAATTAAATGCTTTACATTTGAAATACTATAGCACTAGGTATTGTATGGGGTTTTATATTGTCATAATGACAATTGGATGTCCCCTCCCTGCTTTGTGTGAGACAGTGGCGGACATACACAACCTCTCTGTGTTTTTATGTCTTCATATTTCTCCTCTACTGGGTTCTCCCTGATGCATCGGTGGCCAGATCTTCACTGACAGCTGAAGTTATTGAGGCTAAGAGTTCAGTGCATTTTCTGCCCTGCTAAACCATAATACATAGAGCTGGGAGACTATCACACTACCAGAGCATCCTGTCTTTATGTGTGGAATAGATGGTTTGGCTTTTCCAAACTATGTGTGTTCTGTGTCACTGCTGATTCCAGATTCCATCGAGAGGTTCACTGGACCTTAGATTGATAGTGAGAAAGTAAATATTCTGTCCTTTAGTTCTCTTATTTTTCCAAATCTGGAAGCTTTTACAAAATAGAGATTTAAAATGGCAAAAGACATATCAAATGTCAAGTGTTTAAGCAAATAAAAGAAACCTTAACCCATTTCTCAAGTGTAAGCCCTCCTCTCTTCCGCCCCCTCTCCCTGGGAGGTACAACAATGACTCTGAGGGACATGTGAAAGAATGAAAGAAAATGGAGAGATGGTGGAGGAGATTGCACTGATCCGCTTTGATCTCTCCCCTCTCTCCCCTCTCTCGCTCTCTCTATCTCTCTCTCTCTCTCCCCCTCCCCCCTTCTCTATCCCCCTCTTTCTCTCTCTGTCCCAACGAGTGTAGTCGGAAGGCTTGGGCGGTATCCAGATTGTCATACCTTCATACCGACCATACCGGGATATTCTGTAAAATACCAGCACTGAACACAAGGGGCGCGATTTTCAAACCCCACTGAGCCTTTGTAATCAGAAGGTTAGCAATGCTAACAAGTACATGTAAAATCCCATAAAGAATACTAACTAAATGCTAACGAGCGAAGGTGCGAACATTTTATACAGTCTCTTACATAACCTTTTTTCAGGACAGCTCATAAAGTTATACAAGTAACTCAAAAATGCTACTCACCGTTTGCTGCACGCACAAAACAAATATTAGACAGCAAGGCTCTTGATCCAGGAGGGAATTTTCTGCTGTTACTGGCAAGCGAAGCCAGTAGCCACTTAACTAGATAGCTAACTAGCTTCTAAATTAGCAAACCAAATGCACAACTGCAGAGCATTTAGCACATTTTAGACAGTTAACTTAATAGTTATAAGATATCTAGCTGGCAAACATTTAGTTTTGAATTCCATACTGTAACTAGATCACAAGGCGCCGGTCTCTCGTCGTTGTATGCTTGTAAACAAACCACGTGACTGGGGACTACCGGTAAGCTTCTTAATGAAAAATTGTGACAGGTGAAATGAACGCAATCTTCTTTATTTCTTAACATATTGCACAACCTGACAGCAGGTATTTACTTTGCTACAAATATTCAAATGTATTTTAAAAAAACTGCATAGTGGGTTAATTTCCCAAACAATTAAGAGCGTTGAAGCATGAGGCTCAACTTCTCTGCTGTTTTGGCGCCCTGGCTACCACGCTGTGAACAGCGTGAAACGAACCCGTGCACATGCACAGTGACTGTGTGAGAACAAAGTCTTGCATCTCGCTCCTCTCAATATCTGCGGTGCTGCTCAAGGCAAAGTCAAAGTAGCTGCAAATATTCACATTTATAAATAAAAAAACGTATAAGAAATAGTTTCAACAGTATTGACGGTATTGAAAAACCATCTCGTGGCTTTTTCCAAATACCCCGGTATACGGTATATACTGTATACCGGCCAAGCCTAGTCGTCGGCCATACGAGACACAATGTGTAAACGGTTGCATATGGGTCTTCAAGCCCCTGACAGCACAGGCCTTTGATGAACCAGTGTTCAGAGTGGAGCCTGATTCTCCAGATCAGACTGTGATGTGTTATACAAAAAGACCAGCCAGACAAACAGTAGAGGCAACATGCTGAGATGGAGCTCTGAGTCTCACATACACACACACTTTCCCCTCCTATAGTGTGTACTTGTTTCTGTGTAGCTGTTTCATCTTAACCCTCCACTACACGAGGGGGGTAGCTGTAAGAGGCATGAATTATGGATTAGAAAACCAGATGAGAAGAAGAGTGAGAAAGAGATGGAGTGAGAAAGAGATGGAGTGAGAAAGAGATGGAGTGAGAAAGGTAGAGAGGGAGTGATAAAGGTAGAGAGGGAGTGATAAAGGTAGAGAGGGATTGAGAGAGGGAGTGAGAAAGGTAGAGAGGGATTGAGAGAGGGAGTGAGAAAGGTAGAGAGGGAGTGAGAAAGGTAGAGAGTAAAATAGAGAGAAAGAGCCCCTTGTGATTCTGGTCTCTTCTGTCGAATCTAATTCCTGGCTCCGTCCCATGGGTGGCTTTGCTCTCACCCCACATTCATGCCGTTCTGGACCTGAATGGATCAGGCAGGAAGCTGACGTGTGTCTTTAGGGGGAAATGTCACCATCGCCAGGCAACAAGGGGCCTCTGCTCTGCTCCTTATGGTCAATGCTGATCTTACCAACCTTGTTGTTGTCTTCTGTCATGTTATTGGATCTCACGTAGAGGTGTGGTAGTGCCCCCTGGGCCTAACCTACCTGGGTTCAGGCATAGCCACTGTACAAGGCTGATGAGGAGCTCTATGTACCTTAGCATTAGAGGACAACAGGCAGGCAGGCAGGCAGCACCCTGTGCCAGTATAACCTGGGGTGGGCAGTGACTGTTCCTTCACCTCTCAGCGTTCAGTTCACCCTGTCCTCTCAAAGGGACACAGGGACACTCCACTCCATCCAGGCCCACCCAGTACCTTGGCTTCTTTTTCAACCTTTGTTAAGGGTCTCGGCGTCTCACTCAAAGACACATCTGGGATTTGAATCCGACAACAGCCTAGTCCTGAACTCCACCTCAATCCCTCCTCACAAACAACAACATCTTGTTTGTTTTCCCTTGTCCACCAGTCATTGTTTAATTAAAAAAGCTACACCAGTGAAGCCAGGTGGACTAGAGGACAGGAGCACTAGTCACAAAGCAATGCTCACATCCCCAAATGAGCTCTGGCTCTGGGCAAATAACACATCACGAAGAAGAGACCCACACACATCGAGTCGCCTTGCTGCTCCCAAGGAATTTTATTGTCTACACAGCAACCAACTAATAACTAATGAGAGGGGAGAGGGGCTCGGTGTCCATCAAAGACAGCCTAGATGAAAGCAGTATTAAACCAATTGAAGCGTAGGCTACATGATGGGTGTTCAGTATTACGCAGTAACAAGCTAGCTAGTAGCCATGGAAAAACTCAGCTAATTCAACTCGTTGATTAGTTGACAAGGTTTGAGCGTTTCTTTATTTTTTATTATTTACACTATTTTGATATTGAACACTGCACTGTTGGGTAGGACTTGCAAGTTAAGTATTTCACTGTACTTGTTACAAATGAAACTTGACACTTGAATCAGGTGTGCTTGTCCGGGGCTGCAACAGAAATGTGTGCTGTTGGGGGGACTGGAGGGCTGGTTGGGAAACATTATTAGTGGATGCTGACAGTAACAGGATATGAGGCTAGTCATCCAAAGCCGTCAGTGTATTAGTGGATGCTAACTGCTAAGCATCCGTCAGTGTATTAGTGGATGCTAACTGCTAAGCACTAAGGAGATGCCATATGTTTCCATTGCTAAGGGTGATGATGATTATCACTCCTGCTGTTAAAAGCTTACAATATTAAGAATAAACATTAACATAATGTGTTCTAACTACAGCACCGGCTAAATAGACGCCTCCCTCACTGATTCTTTAGTAAATGAGGTCATCTATTTCTCAGAGCAATAAGAGGAGTATTGGCATCATTACTCTGGGACCAGTTTCCCTTTAGAATCTATGACAAACGGAAATCCTGTGCTGTAAGTAAAGGAGGCCCTATTCACTCTGAGCGAAAGAGTTCAGTCAAGCTAGAATAAGACCAAGGTTCAACACTGCATGCATTGAAGCCAGGCCATTTACTTGATCTCTCACTATACTGTATCAATCTCATGACCGTTAAGTCCATGACAGTATTTTCCCCTTCTGGCTCCATCACACTGCAGCCTATATGCTCTGAGGTCTGTGACAGTGTTCTGAGCTAACTAGCTAGAGGGATCTGGTCCAGTTTGGTAGAATAAGCTCATCTCAGAAGAACATCCCTACATCCCTCCCTAGTTAATGCTAGATCGGTGTTTCCAACAGGACCTTGGACATTTGCTTGAGCCAGCTCTGCTGTTATTTATTTTGCTCTTTTGCACCCCAGTATCTCTATTTGCACATAATCTCTTGCACATTTAGCATTCCAGTGTTAATACTATTGTAATTATTTTGCACTATAGCCTATTTATTGCCTTACCTCCATAACTTGCTACATTTGCACACACTGTATATATATTTTCTGTTGTATTTTTGACTTTATGTTTTTTTACCCCATATGTAACTCTGTGTTGTTTTTATCGCACTGCTTTGCTTTATCTTGGCCAGGTCGCAGTTGTAAATGAGAACTTGTTCTCAACTGGCTTACCTGGTTAAATAAAGGTGAAATAAAATAAAAATAAAAAAATGAATCTACAGCTATCTCTTCTCTGCCCTGTGCAAACTGATCCCTGCTTTGAGAGGGCAAGCCTTTAATTGGATCTTCAGAGAAGCCCAGCTAAGCTAATGGTAGAGGGAGGAGGGTGATTGGGGGGATTGATTTTCCATTTTACTCTACAGTACAGTGTACGACCACCACCATTCTGTCATTTATCTCCATTGCAGATGTGCTTTTTCACACCGGCTAATTAACTTCACACACATAGATACTGCCAAGCAAGTCTAATTAACGCTCCCTCCCAGAGAACCAGCAGCAGCAGTGTTTCTCTCCTACATGAAGACCATACAGCTCTCACTAGACAAGGGTCTAGGGTGTGTTGTGTGTGTGTGACATCATTTGGTCCAGGGACATTAGTAGACATTTTTGCGGGGATATTTTGGGGAAGGGGACAGGGTACAGGAAATATAGGGTTGCTTATGCTGTCAGTCAGTCACACAGGGAGGAGACAGTGGGCATCTATTCAGTGACCCTGGGATGCCAAGCGGTCTTAATGACGTGCTAATTAGATAGCACCAGGGCTGCACCATCGACAGCATCCTGACCGGTTGCATCACCGCCTGGTATGGCAACTGCTCGGCATCCGAGCTACAGAGGGTAGTGCGTACAGCCCAGTACATCACTGGGGCCTAGCTTCCTGCCATCCAGGACCTATATACTAGGCGGTGTCAGAGGAAGGCCCAAAAAATTGTCAAAGACTCCAGTCACCCAGGTCATAGACTGTTCTCTCTGCTACCGCATGGCAAGTGCTACCATAGCACCAAGTCTAGGTCCAAAAGGCTCCTTAACAGCTTCTACCCCCAAGCCATAAGACTCCTGAACAATTAATCAAATGGCCACCCGGACTATTTACATTTACATTTTACACTGCTGCTACTCGCTGTTTATTATCTATGCATAGTCACTTTACCCCTACCTACATGTACAAATTACCTCGACTAACCTGTACCCCCGCACATTGACTTGGTACCGGTACCCACTAGCCTCAGTATTGTTATTTTATTGTAACTTTTTATTTATTTAGTAAATATTTTCTTAACTCTATTTCTTGAACTGCATTGTTGGTTAAGGGCTTGTAAGTAAGCATTTCACGGTAAGGTCTACACCTGTTGTATTTGGCACATGTGACAAATACTATTTGATTTGATTTGATAACATGGAAGGGCATCATTAAAGACCCTGTGGTGGCAGCCTCTCCCTGTAACATCTCTGCATTCCATGCTCATTTAGAGAGGACTTACTGTGTTTTGGAAATCAAAGCTTTAATTTGATGGTTGTTTAGTACAGGTGTCTGTTGAAGCTGAGAATGGGTGGGTGGGTGGGTGGGTTGGTCTGTGTCCGTGTCCACCCATACCAACAATCAGTCCCCTATAATCATTCCCCTGAGACTGATCAAACTGCTTCACCCCTTTCTAATTTCACCTCTCCTATCTCTGCAAATGCAGGCATTTGAGTGAATTGAAGCCTCAGGGCTAATGTCAGCATTTAAGGACTCAGTCTGGTCTTTATCTGCTGCCTGGTGGATCTGAGTAGACGAGGCAGGACAGAAAGGACAGAAGGATGGAGGGAGACAGTGGAGGGAGAGAGGGAGACAGTATATGGAGGAGGAGAGACAATGGCGGGAGGAGGAGACAGTGGAGAGAGGAGGAGACAGAGGAGGGAGGAGGAGACCGTGGAGGGAGGAGGAGACCGTGGAGGGAGGAGGAGACCGTGGAGGAGACCGTGGAGGGAGGAGGAGACCGTGGAGGGAGGAGGCGAGACAGTGGAGGGAGGAGGCGAGTCAGTGGAGGGAGGAGGCGAGACAGTGGAGGGAGGAGGAGACCGTGGAGGGAGGAGGAGACCGTGGAGGGAGGAGGCGAGACAGTGGAGGGAGGAGGCGAGACAGTGGAGGGAGGAGGCGAGACAGTGGAGGGAGGAGGAGAGACAGTGGAAGAATGGACGAGAGACAGAGAGGGATGGAGGGAGAAGAGACAGTGGAGGGATGGACAAGAGACAGAGGAGGGATGGAGGGAGACAGAGGAGCAAGAGAGCAAGACAGTGGAGGGAGGAGGTGAGACAGTGGAGGTGAGACAGTGGAGGAAGGAGGCGAGACAGTGGAGGTGAGACAGTGGAGAGAGGAGGCGAGACAGTGGAGGTGAGACAGTGGAGGGAGGAGGCGAGACAGTGGAGGTGAGACAGTGGAGAGAGGAGGCGAGATAGTGGAGGGTGGAGGTGAGACAGTGGAGGAAGGAGGAGAGACAGGTAGACAGATTACGACTAGGGAGCAGTGGCCAGTAAAGTGAGAAAAGAAGACAAAAGAGGGACAGGGGAATGAAAGAAGAGAGATGGGAGGTGGATTCATATTCAGGAAGTTATCTCACAGATTGAAGAGTCCTGTGGGATGAGCTGTGCTGATGAGATAGAAGAGAGAAAGATGTTGAGGAAAGTGGGGAGGGGGTTAGGGGTTCCAGTCCCATGTGGGATAGCCTCATCATTCTCTCTCTCTCTTTCTTTCTTTCTTTCTTTCTTTCTCTCTTTCTTTCTCTCTTTCTTTCTTTCTTTCTTTCTTTCTTTCTTTCTTTCTTTCTTTCTTTCTTTCTTTCTTTCTTTCTTTCTTTCTTTCTTTCTTTCTTTCTTTCTTTCTTTCTTTCTTTCTTTCTTTCTTTCTTTCTTTCTTTCTTTCTTTCTTTCTTTCTTTCTTTCTTTCTTTCTTTCTTTCTTTCTTTCTTTCTTTCTTTCTTTCTTTCTTTCTTTCTTTCTTTCTTTCTTTCTTTCTTTCTTTCTTTTTGACTCTCCCTCAGTTTTTTATGATTGTCGTCTCACCCCCCACAACTCTAATGCCCAGATGACGAGGCACAAAGGAGCCCATTGTGTTCCATAGGAGCCTGGCTGTCCAGCGATATGCTAGCTGCTTCATAGCGTAGAGGGATGCTGTGTGTGTGTGCGTGCGCGCTCTCCAGAGATATGACAGTGCAAGCTAACGCTACCTTACAGTCAGGCCACAAAGACTGCCCTGTCAGAGAGAGCGAGAGAGAGATTCCTCAGTCCTAGTTCAATTACAACGATCAGCAATGGAGCCAGGACACATCCCACCTGGTCACCTAACATGGGAACAGAGCAGACCTGACCTCGGGAAGAGGCGTATTGTCTCTCAGCTGTGGTTGTGTGTGTGTGTGTAATGTGGTTCCTTAGCTCATAATACATAGAATCGTTTTCTGGGAACATGGGACCACAGGCCTGAGGTTTACCAGTTCAATGCATGACAGGAGGCAGCTTTTCTTTCCCTGACCTAAATTCCTCACATTCAATGTGCCACTAAAATGTCTATCGACTTACACAATGTGTAAAGAGACCTGTTTCTTTTGGCCATAGACCTCGCAACCTCAGCCATAGCTGGACTGGTTCAACTTGAATAAAATACAATTTATTCTAAGAAAATAACATTCATACTAAGAAAATAACATTCATACTCAATACTCAAACTACGTTTACATTTGACATACGCTCCCATGTGTCAGCATGTGCCAGTGCATTACAAGGCAATGAAGGCATTGACATTTTGTCACATGACATTGGCTAGGCCTATATGAAAGATTATGCAACTCTCTTACGAGCTTTCTGCAGATCCTTACAGTTCAAGGGGAATGGTGATGCTGAATGAGAGCACAGAAAATGTACTCTAATTACAATTTTTATCCAGTTATTGTGTAATGAAGGATTTATATTGACTATTTTTACAGTGACCTTAGTAATCAAATCTATGTATACTATACTTTCTTGGCGAAAGTTAGGAACAGAGTGTATTAGTATGCGTCTGAGACAACCAATGGAATGCGGCTAATCTGCCATCTCAGCGGGCAGTCCCTTTCATCACCCTGGGGGACGAATCAAAGCGCAGGAAAAGCTGCAACTGGTTTTGATTCCATTTATTTGTGAATAAGGTGGGCGATCTCGCCACTGCTGATATTTACACTTTACTGAGCCAGCCAGCCTCCATCAGCATGGCCTGTTCCTCTAGGGACACACACTGCATCATGCTATAAAGGGTTGGTATTCAACTTTTTCAATTCCCCAATCAAGATGAATCTTTAAAACCATGCGTAGGCTGGGCTGCTTAAACATTTAAAATGCGTTATTCTCAACAGATTCAGTTTGTAGATATTTTTCCTCCTTTTGAATAAATGCATCTCTCTGTTCCGACAGTCCTTATGTCCAGTATGTGAATTTCTGGGGAGTACCCACAGTGATTATTCTGCCTGTTAGATTCACTGGGCCTTTGTTCATCAGGGGTAGACCAAACGAATGCAAGAACATACCCTGCAGTCAGTGACAGCTGCTTGTGAGTGAGGGGAGAGAAACAGAGAAACAATGGGTATTGATGCTAACAACTCTATAACTGGCGTCCAGTCAAAGCACATCCTCCCCACCCTGAAGAAGACGCCTTGAATCTCTCTCTCTCTCTCTCTCTCTCTCTCTCTCTCTCTCTCTCTCACTCACTCAGTCACTCACTCACTCACTCACTCACTCACTCACTCACTCACTCACTCACTCACTCACTCACTCACTCACTCACTCACTCACACACACACACACACACACACACTTCTAAAGAACAAACCGCTGGAGACTGAGCTTTTGCTCAGAGAGGGATCCTGTTCACACACCAGGGAATGTTCTCTCTCTCTACCCTGAATTCCCCTCCTCCTTCAGGATGAGGAACAGTCCCCACACATCCTCCATCTGCCTGAACTTCTGTTGCTCCTCAGTACGAAACTCCAAGGCAGCAACAGTGCCATCCATTGTGTTAGGTTCTCCTGTTATTCATGCATGCATCTGGATACTTGGTGATTCAAGCCAATTAATATTTCACCTTTGTCTTACATGACAGCTCCTATAGGCCTCAGCTCTCCTTCTCCCTAATCCCCCCCACCCCCCGAACAACAATGCTGTCACACAGCCCAGCTTTGAAATGTCTAAACTGTCCTCCTACACACACTGTCGTTGGGGGCATGCTTTCCATCACAGTCACCGGTACCTGTCAGATAGTTGACAAGTGGTTTTGAAAGTGATGATGGATCTTTCTCATTTACACACTGGTGGTTATGCGTTTGGAGTTCCCTACTGTTTAAGAATGTTTAAGGGTGGTGTAAATGAATGTTTCGTGAACGCCCCATGTGTGTGGTGTGTGTATTCCCTCTGATGTTGTACTGTACTGACCCAGATGTTTCTCTTCTCCACAGGCAAGGTGCTGAATACAGACCTGCGTCACTACCTCAGCCTGCAGTTCCAGAAAGGCTCGCTGGACCACAAGCTCCAGCAGGTGATCAGGGACAACCTGTACCTGCGCACCATTCCCTGTGAGTAGTAACGCCCCGGGCTCCCCCTCTGTTCTTCAGAGTTTTCTGTCTACTCCACATGTGCCTGCTTGTTAACGGCTAATCCATGTGAGTAGGACACCTTTAGATCTCAAGACTGATGGCCACTAGCACTTCAGTAGCCAGCTAGGTTCCCTCTCTGTCTCCGTCTCAGTGGTCTCTGGCTGGCCACTCCACGTCTGTACCATTCTGTATCATCTCCTTCCCTCTCGGTCTCATTACAGCTGAAAACACTCTTCCACAGTCCCATCAACCTACCACAGTCCCATTAACCTACCACAGTCCCATCAACCTACCACAGTCCCATCAACCTGCCAAAGTCCCATCAACCTGCCAAAGTCCAATCAAGCGATCTTATTTGGCCCTGCCATCAGCTATAAATGCCCCCTATCACAGCTGTCCATTAATCAGCAGAGCAGTTTGCTTTTCCCAAAAGGCACGGTACTTCTCCCATGAGGACACAGTGCTTGGCATTCAATGGAACCATCCTCCTCAGAACCCTCCACTGGATCTGCCCTGGTGGCTGGAGGGATGGCGGAAGAGAGTGATGAGAGGAAAAGTGACTTCTCAATCACACTCCTTCCCTTCCACCGTTCCATCTCTCTCAGTCCCTCATTCCTTATCTCTCCTCTTGGTGCTGTGTGTTTAATCATGGATTCCTCTTATCTCCAACTGGGGGCATTTTATGCCACATCTCTGAGGTCTACAAAGCACCCATCAAACCTTCACTATAAAGGCCATCAACTTCACACACATAACTACTCTTTGATAGATGAGTTAGGAGATATCTTACTCCATTTTCAAATACTAATATGTAGACTTTGGAAGGTAATGTCCAGAATATAATATGCATGTAATTATGTTTAATTAATTAATATTTCCATAGAAACCTAATTTGTCCTTCGAAGGTACTTAAGTGTGCTGCCAACTCTATGCTTCATCCACACACTCTGAATGACTCCCCTTAATGACTCCCCTGTGTTTGAGCGTGTGTCTCTGGGCCTTTAAAACACAGGGATAAATAAGTGGTGTGGAAAAGCTTTTTATTTTTATACCCTAGTGGTTTTTAAATGGACAAAAGGGCAAATTACGTGCAGATTTTCTACGCTACTCTGCTGAATTAGATGGCAATTACTCCCCATTTCACAATTTATTAACGCTACAGGACACATTTATATAATCTTTGAGTCACGATTTGAATTATCATATAAAAAGTTTATAATTTGTGACTTTGTTATGAGGGAGAGCCGCACATCCTCTCCTGAACGGCAGGTTTTCTCATGTGGATATATAATGCTGATGAATAATTGGGAATAACAGGCAACTAAATAAATAGCTGATGTTGGTTTTCACTAGATGGATACAGTATATCTGTTTAGTCTCTGTCAGTTTCATGAGTTAATGCATTGTTAATGTTCTCAGTATATAAATTATGAGGGGCTATATAGACGACTGAAGACATTTATGGGAAATACTGTTTTATGAAAAAACGTATAAAAAAAGCCATACAAATTCTGAGGGGAAAATGTACTACAGTAAGTAAGTACGCCTGGCTCTAATGCAGCTAATTTACATATTTATTTACTATGGCTGTACAGTCATACACTTTAGCATTTCAAGCATTGACCCTAGACTAAGCCTAGTTAGTCTCTAGTGCATGGCTGTTTGCTTCTGCCTCCTGCTTATCAGTGCTAGGGGTTATACAGTGGGGAAAAAAAAGTATTTAGTCAGCCACCAATTGTGCAAGTTCTCCCACTTAAAAAGACGAGAGGCCTGTAATTTTCATCATAGGTACACGTCAACTATGACAGACAAATTGAGAAGAAAAAAATCCAAAAAATCACTTTGTAGGATTTTTTATGAATTTATTTGCAAATTATGGTGGAAAATAAGTATTTGGTCAATAACAAAAGTTTCTCAATACTTTGTTATATACCCTTTGTTGGCAATGACACAGGTCAAACGTTTTCTGTAAGTCTTCACAAGGTTTTCACACACTGTTGCTGGTATTTTGGCCCATTCCTCCATGCAGATCTCCTCTAGAGCAGTGATGTTTTGGGGCTGTCGCTGGGCAACACGGACTTTCAACTCCCTCCAAAGATTTTCTATGGGGTTGAGATCTGGAGACTGGCTAGGCCACTCCAGGACCTTGAAATGCTTCTTACGAAGCCACTCCTTCGTTGCCCGGGCGGTGTGTTTGGGATCATTGTCATGCTGAAAGACCCAGCCACGTTTCATCTTCAATGCCCTTACTGATGGAAGGAGGTTTTCACTCAAAATCTCACGATACATGGCCCCATTCATTCTTTCCTTTACACGGATCAGTCGTCCTGGTCCCTTTGCAGAAAAAACAGCCCCAAAGCATGATGTTTCCACCCCCATGCTTCACAGTAGGTATGGTGTTCTTTGGATGCAACTCAGCATTCTTTGTCCTCCAAACACGACGAGTTGAGTTTTTACCAAAAAAGTTATATTTTGGTTTCATCTGACCATATGACATTCTCCCAATCCTCTTCTGGATCATCCAAATGCACTCTAGCAAACTTAAGACGGGCCTGGACATGTACTGGCTTAAGCAGGGGGACACGTCTGGCACTGCAGGATTTGAGTCCCTGGCGGCGTAGTGTGTTACTGATGGTAGGCTTTGTTACTTTGGTCCCAGCTCTCTGCAGGTCATTCACTAGGTCCCCCCCGTGTGGTTCTGGGATTTTTGCTCACCGTTCTTGTGATCATTTTGACCCCACGGGGTGAGATCTTGCGTGGAGCCCCAGATCGAGGGAGATTATCAGTGGTCTTGTATGTCTTCCATTTCCTAATAATTGCTCCCACAGTTGATTTCTTCAAACCAAGCTGCTTATCTATTGCAGATTCAGTCTTCCCAGCCTGGTGCAGGTCTACAATTTTGTTTCTGGTGTCCTTTGACAGCTCTTTGGTCTTGGCCATAGTGGAGTTTGGAGTGTGACTGTTTGAGGTTGTGGACAGGTGTCTTTTATACTGAGAACAAGTTCAAACAGGTGCCATTAATACAGGTAACGAGTGGAGGACAGAGGAGCCTCTTAAAGAAGAAGTTACAGGTCTGTGAGAGCCAGAAATCTTGCTTGTTTGTAGGTGACCAAATACTTATTTTCCACCATAATTTCAAATAAATTCATTAAAAATCCTACAATGTGATTTTCTGGATTTTTTTTTCTCAATTTGTCTGTCATAGTTGATGTGTACCTATGATGAAAATTACAGGCCTCTCTCATCTTTTTAAGTGGGAGAACTTGCACAATTGGTGGCTGACTAAATACTTTTTCCCCCCACTGTATTATGACTGGTGGTGCAGGTCAGCATATGACCCATGTCGCCACTGCTTAGCCACTGATGTTTGTGTGACTGTGAATGGCCTTTCACTGTGCAGGGAGCAGCTGTTTAGCCTCTGCTCTGTGACTGCGACTATTGCCTTCCACAGTGCATGGAGCCCGAATGGTCTCGGAGTCTCTCCCTGGGATCCAGAATGGCCGCTTGGCCCAGCACCCTGAATGGGAGCTCAGAGAGAGGCCCCTCCTGAACACACAGGCAGAGGCATCATTAAAGGTCACTCACAAGAAAGAAGGGAAGAAAAAGGGCAGAAAAGGAAGGAAGGAAGGAAGGAAGGAAGGAAGGAAGGAAGGAAGGAAGGAAGGAAGGAAGGTAGGTAGGTGTAAAGGAAGGAGAGTCAGTGCCAGGTGTCCAAATCGCCACATAATCCTTGAAGCTTGGCTGAACCCTCTGCCTCCCTCTCTTCTGATCTGGGCAGTAATATCCATGGTGGCACCACAGTAAGCTCTGTGGCTCACTGGGAGATCACAAAGAGAGAAGGATAGAAGAACTATAAAATAAAAAGTGCCCCAGGTATTAAATCTAAAGAATAGTTTCCTCTTAAGAAGATTTAAGCGTCTTCCATTAAACTGTTTTTAAGCCTGTGTCACGAGAATTTCTATCTCTAATTCAACCTAAGCTTGAATCATTACCAGAGGTTGTAAAGCTCTGGTTTTAATCATAAATGATTTAAGGTCCACAACCAGCAAGAATGATCTGTATTTTTATTCATGGAGAGCTCTGGCGCCAAAACCCATACACTCCTGTTTTATACCCCTTGACACACAAAGGCACTTTGCTCCGCCCACCTTTAGGAGGCTTTTTTTAACCCGTTTTCTCAGTCCCCTTCACCCTGGAATGTTTAGTCCCGCCCCCCTCTGTTAGTGGTGTTGCCACTACATTATAACTCTAACACCGTTCACACATTTATACTGTATTTGGGGTGAAATCCTTTAGTCATTATTCTTAAAATACAAATTAATCTAACAGCCTGTGAAACAAAAGACAGCATAACCATAAGCATAGATAGCCCTTCCGTTAATAGGGAATATCTACTCGGAGTGGACAAAACATTAGGAACACCTTCCTAATATTGATCCCCCCCCAAGTTGGCTGGATGTCCTTTGGGTGCCGGACCATTATAGATACACACAGGAAACTGTTGACCGTGAAAAACCCAGCTGTGTTGCAGTTCTTGACCCACTCAAACCGTTGCGTCTGGCACCTACAGTGGGGAGAACAAGTATTTGATACACTGCCGATTTTGCAGGTTTTCCTACTTACAAAGCATGTAGAGGTCTGTAATTTTTATCATAGGTACACTTCAACTGTGAGAGACGGAATCTAAAACAAAAATCCAGAAAATCACATTGTATGATTTTTAAGTAATTCATTTGCATTTTATTGCATGACATAAGTATTTGATCACCTACCAACCAGTAAGAATTCCGTCTCTCACAGACCTGTTCGTTTTTCTTTAAGAAGCCCTCCTGTTCTCCACTCATTACCTGTATTAACTGCACCTGTTTGAACTCGTTATCTGTATAAAAGACACCTGTCCACACACTCAATCAAACAAACTCCAACCTCTCCACAATGGCCAAGACCAGAGAACTGTGTAAGGACATCAGGGATAAAAATGTAGACCTCCACAAGGCTGGGATGGGCTACAGGACAATAGGCAAGCAGCTTGGTGAGAAGGCAACAACTGCGCAATCATTAGAAAATGGAAGAAGTTCAAGATGACGGTCAATCACCCTCGGTCTGGGGCTCCATGCAAGATCTCACCTCGTGGGGCATCAATGATCATGAGGAAGGTGAGGGATCAGCCCAGAACTACAGGGCAGGACCTGGTCAATGACCTGAAGAGAGCTGGGACCACAGTCTCAAAGAAAACCAGTAGTAACACATTACGCCTTCATGGATTAAAATCCTGCAGCGCACGCAAGGTCCCCCTGCTCAAGCCAGCGCATGTCCAGGCCCGTCTGAAGTTTGCCAATGACCATCTGGATGATCCAGAGGAGGAATGGGAGAAGGTCATGTGGTCTGATGAGACAAAAATAGAGCTTTTTGGTCTAAACTCCACTCGCCGTGTTTGGAGGAAGAAGAAGGATGAGTACAACCCCAAGAACACCATCCCAACCGTGAAACATGGAGGTGGAAACGGGAATGCTTTTCTGCAAAGGGGACAGGACGACTGCACCGTATTTGGCAGAGGATGGTTGGGGCCATGTATCGCGAGATCTTGGCCAACAACCTCCTTCCCTCAGTAAGAGCATTGAAGATGAGTCGTGGCTGGGTCTTCCAGCATGACAACGACCCGAAACACACAGCCAGGGCAACTAAGGAGTGGCTCCGTAAGAAGCATCTCAAGGTCCTGGAGTGGCCTAGCCAGTCTCCAGACCTGAACCCAATAGAAAATCTTTGGAGGGAGCTGAAAGTCCGTATTGCCCAGCGACAGCCCCGAAACCTGAAGGATCTGGAGAAGATCTGTATGGAGGAGTGGACCAAAATCCCTGCTGCAGTGTGTGCAAACCTGGTCAAGACCTACAGGAAACGTATGATCTCTGTAATTGCAAACAAAGGTTTCTGTACCAAATATTAAGTTCTGCTTTTCTGATGTATCAAATACTTATGTCATGCAATAAAATGCAAATTAATTACTTAAAAATCATACAATGTGATTTTCTGGATTTTTGTTTTAGATTCCGTCTCTCACAGTTGAAATGTACCTATGATAAAAATGACAGACCTCTACATGCTTTGTAAGTAGGAAAACCTGCAAAATCGTCAGTGTATCAAATACTTGTTCTCCCCACTGTACTACCATACCTTGTTCAAAGGCACTTAAATATTTTGTCTTGCCCATTCACCCTCTGAATTGCACACACACATTCTTGGAATATGAGTTGTCTATTGGAAGCCAAACACGACAGGGCCAGGTCTCAGTGTGAATGTGTAATAGCTTTCCAGTGGTGTGTATTACATTTGCTCCTGGTCTTCCTGTAAGAAGCTTAAGCAGCTGGCAGTGTTTCACGGTGTTGATGCTTCGTTGTGTTTTTTTCTGGGACCGTGTGTGTGTGTGTGTGTGTCTGTGTGTGTGTGTCACAGTGTTACACTACCTAATGCAGAAAAGTGCCAATTCATCTTCACTACATCCACTCCAAATAACCCAATACCTTTTAATTATGTTTTGTTCTGCTGTTCAGGATTGTTTTGGTTCAATAGTTTCATTTCTTCAAAGGTGACATTTTTGAGAATCTTAACAAAGGATGGAAGTCAATTAAGGTGTTGTTGTTTTCTAGTGCTGTTTTTGAACAGAGTGAAATTGAATTGGAAGCCAATTTCCTCCCAAGGCTTTTTACATCACACCTCCCTGTCCCTCACATCCCTCACCTCCCTGTCCCTCATCTCCCTCTCTATCACCTCCCTCTACCTCAGATTGTTACATGATAAAGACCGAGCCATGTAACACTCAAGCAGGACTGTCAACATCTCAGTTGTCACGCTCGTCGGGAACAGAGGAGGACCAAGGCGCAGCGTGGAATGCGAACATATTATTTAATTTGAATGAACACACGAACAAAACAACAAAACGAAAACGTGACGTCCCTGGTTACATACACGAACCAACACGGAACAAGAAACCACAATGAATGAATGCCTAACGGCTACCTAAGTATGACTCCCAATCAGAGACAACGAGCTACAGCCGTCTCCGATTGGGAGCCACCCTGGCCAACATAGATATACAACAACTAGAACCAACACACATGAAAACTCACACCCTGGCTCAACATACTAGAGTCCCCAGAGCCAGGGCGTGACAGTACCCCCCCCTAAAGGCGCGGACTCCGACCGCGCCAACCAAATACCACAGGGGAGGGACCGGGTGGGCACTCCGCCTTGGCGGCGGATCCGGCTCCGGGCATGATCCCCACTCGCTCTCTAACCCCCCAAAGTACCCCTGGTCCGGTCTGGCCCTGCTGACCGGAGCTGGACTGCACACTGGTGGAGCGGATTGCTCTAGCTCCGGCGTGAAGCAGCTGACCCGTGCTGAACCAGGCACCAGTGGAACAGGCACGGGCTGTGCCGGACTGACGACGCACACCACTGGCTTGGTGTGGGGAGCATGAACGGCCCGAGCTGGGCTGACGAAACGCACCCCTGACTTGGTACAGGGAGCAGGAGCGGGCCGAACCGGGCTGACGAAACGCACCACTGACTTGGTGCGGGGAGCAGGAACGGGCCGAGCCGGGCTGACGTGAGCGCACCACTGACTTGGTGCGGGGAGCAGGAACGGCCGAGCCGGGCTGACGAGCGCACCACTGACTTGGTGCGGGGAGCAGGAACGGGCCGAGCCGGGCTGACGAGCGCACCACTGACTTGGTGCGGGGAGCAGGAACGGGCCGAGCCGGGCTGACGACGCGCACCATTGGCCTGGTACGGGGAGCAGGAACAGGCCGGACCGTACTGGGGACACACACCACTGGTCCTACGCAGGGATCTGGAATGGGCCGGACCGGACTGGTAACACACCCCAGTACCTCTCGCCGTGCCTCTACACCTTCCATCCCCTCTTCGACCAGTGGCCCCCGTAACCTGGCGGCCTCCTCTGCCAACCCGCTGGGCCGCTCTGCCGCGGTCTCCTGCTGGCCCGTCGTCCACGGCGTTAGCCCCTCCCTAAAAAATTTCTGGGCGTCTCTCCTACCCGTGGACCAGGTCTCCATGTCCCTCGCCAGCCTTTCGCCCTTCTGCTTCCATGTCAAGCCCTTCTCTTCCTCACCCGGCTTGACCCAGTCGAGGAGGCGAAGGAGATCTGCTAGAGATCTCCCTGGCGATGGCTCCTGGACACGCTGCTTGGTCCAGTCTTGGTGGTTTCTTCTGTCACGCTCGTCGGGAACAGAGGAGGACCAAGGCGCAGCGTGGAATGCGAACATATTATTTAATTTGAATGAACACATGAACAAAACAACAAAACGAAAACGTGACGTCCCTGGTTACATACACGAACCAACACGGAACAAGAAACCACAATGAATGAATGCCTAACGGCTACCTAAGTATGACTCCCAATCAGAGACAACGAGCTACAGCCGTCTCCGATTGGGAGCCACCCTGGCCAACATAGATATACAACAACTAGAACCAACACACATGAAAACTCACACCCTGGCTCAACATACTAGAGTCCCCAGAGCCAGGGCGTGACATCAGTACACTAAATTGTGGGATAGTGGTTGAAGCCTATCGCAAAATCTGTTCTGAAACCAGTTTTTTAAGACCAAATGGCTGAGCAAACACATGAATACAATATTCCGTTTTTCCTATGTTTCTCTGTTCAAGGATTCTCATATTACTGTCTCTGATTCCAACCTCTGATAGAATAAAATAGTCTACTTTATCAGATGAACAGGATGGAGGGAGGCAAGATGGAGGAAAGGAGGGAGGGAGATAGAGGGAGGGCAGGAGAGATACAGTGCCTTGCAAAAGTATTAATCCTTCTTGGCGTTTTTCCTATTTTGTTGCATTACAACCTGTAATTTAAATGGATTTGTATTTGTATTTCATGTAATGGACATACACAAAATAGTCCAAATTGGTGAAGTGAAATGAAAAAAATAACTTGCTTCAAAGAATTCAAAAAATTTTATAATAGAAAAATTGTGCGTGCATATGTATTCACCCCCTTTGCTATGAAGCCCTAAATAAGATCTGGTGCAACCAATTACCTTCAGAAGTCACATAATTAGTTCAATAAAGTCCACCTGTTTGCAATCTGTGTCACATGATCTGTCAGATGATCTCAGTATATATACACCTATTCTGAAAGGCCCCAGAGTCTGCAACACCACTAAGCAAGGGGCACCACCAAGCAAGCGGCACCATGAAGACCAAGGAGCTCTCCAAACAGGTCAGGGACAAAGTTGTGGAGAAGCACAGATATGGGTTGGGTTATACATTTTTTTGAGTATCTGTCCATAGGACCTTTTTAAGCCGTACACTCCACAGAGCTGGGCTTTACGGAAGAGTGGCCAGAAAAAAGCCATTGCTTAAAGAAAAAAAATAAGCAAACATGTTTGGTGTTCGCCGAAAGCCATGTGGGAGACTCCCCAAACATATGGAAGAAGGTACTCTGGTCAGATGAGACTAACATTTTACTTTTTGGCCATCAAGGAGAACGCTATGTCTGGCGCAAACCCAACACCTCTCATCACCCCGAGAACACCATCCCCACAGTGAAGCATGGTGGTGGCAGCATCATGCTGTGGGGATGTTTTTCATCGGCAGGGACTGGGAAACTGGTCAGAATTGAAGGAATGATGGATGGCGCTAAATACAGGGAAATCCTTGAGGGAAACCTGTTTCAGTCTCCCAGAGATTTGAGACTGGGACGGAGGTTCACCTTCCAGAAGGAAAATGACCCTAAGCATACTGCTAAAGCAACACTTCGAGTGGTTTAAGGGGAAACATTTAAATGTCTTGGAATGGCCTAGTCAAAGCCCAGACCTCAATCCAATTGAGAATCTGTGGTATGACTTAAAGATTGCTGTACACCAGTGGAACCCATCCAACTTGAAGGAGCTGGGGCAGTTTTGCCTTGAAGAATGGGCAAAAATCCCAGTAGCTAGATGTGCCAAGCTTATAGAGAGTTATCCCAAGAGACTTGCAGCTGTAATTGCTGAAAAAGGTGGCTCTACAAAGTATTGACTTTGGGGGGGTGAATAGTTATGCACGCTCAAGTTTTCTGTTTTTTTGGCTCTTCAAAGTGGTAGCCATGTTGTGTAAATCAAATGATACAAAACCCCCAAAAATCCATTTTAATTCCAGGTTGTAAGGCAACAAAATAGGAAAAATGCTAAGGGGGGTGAATACTTTCGCAAGCCACTGTAGTATTAAAGGAGTCCATTAGAGCTCTTGTCAGATTGCAGTTCACTCGAGGTCAACACCCAATTACATCTAAGCCAAGTCCCCTGATGCGTCAAATGTTTCCAATATATTTATACTTGTTTTCAATGTATCGCGGATGAGGGGATAAACATGTTAAATGGACCAGCTTGTTGGAGTCAACTGCAGTACACAGACAGTTACAGAGTATTATATTTTAATGACTGCACCATGCTTGGTTTATACTGGCATGTATAGTGGTGCAGTTTCCAGATCGAAAACCACGATTTTACACAATTTAGGGTGAAGAATAGAGATGGAGGATGGAGAAAGAAAGAACAGGAAGAAAATAAAAAAGGTCTGGATTGTTCAACTGAAGGGTTTTTCAACTGTTGCTTTTATATGGTTTGTTATTGTCGAAACAGAAGAGAAAGAGAGAACCCTGGTGATGTTCTTTTTCATATTCCCCTCCCACTTTTAGAATGGATTCCATTCTGCCAACATTAGAATAATCTATTCATAACTTAGTTGAAAATGGTGTCTATCCTTTTTCTGTGCATACATAGCTGGATCTGCCCCATAAAACTGTCTGTTTTCCTCACTCTGTGTCTGTTGTGTTGTCTCTGGCAGGTACCACGCGGCAGCCCAGAGAGGGGGAGGTTCCTGGAGTGGACTATAACTTCATCAGTGTGGTTGAGTTCCGCGTGCTGGAGGAGAGTGGCCTGCTGCTGGAGAGTGGAACCTACGACGGTTGGTCTGAGGGTCTGGGGAAGCTGGACATTACAACACCCAGCAACACTATTCCCCACGACTTATGCATTGTTTGTTTGCTGATGTATAGTACCTGCTGAGCTGTCACTATCATCCAGGTCATTAGATAAACTCAATATAAAGATGGCATTCATGCATTGTAAATGTGAAAGGAAGTAAGCCTAGCTTCCCAAGAGCTTAATCCGGAGCAACATAGCATAGTCCCACTTAGCATTCAAAGTAGGTTGATGATTTCTAAGAAGCCAGCCATCAGTATTGTGACACAGAACCCTGGAGGCTTGGACCCTCAGCCAGTCAGATCCAGACTGCACCAGTACGCAGGATAAATAATACATCCACACAGTGAGGCCATATAGTAGGCTGATCTACATCTGGCTGCTTCAACGCTATCTCAGGATGTTAGTTATTAATGTAGGCCCTTTTGACCTCTGAGTAATCTCCACCGGACAACTGAGGCATAGACACAAACACACACACACACATGCACACACACACACACACACACACACACACACACACACACACACACACACACACACACCAACACACGTGCACACACAAACAAATGTTCCCTCTCTCCCTCTTTCCCTCTCTCTCTCTCTCTCTCTCTCTCTCATGCTCATGAGATTTAGTTTTTGTTCACAAGGGAATGTGTAACGTTTAGTCAATGATCTCCCTGTGAGTCAATTTGTGACTTAGCCTGGTTTATTACCGGCAGCTCCATTCCTTTGGTCTGAGAGGAAGTCTATGCCAGGCTGGATGTACAGTATCAGCCTTAAGTTTGGACACATCTACTCATTCAAGGGTTTTTCTTTATTTTTTTACTATGTTCTACATTGTAGAACAATAGTGAAGACATCAAAACTATGAAATAACACACATGGAATCATGTAGTAACCAAAAAAGTGTTAAACAAATCAAAATATATTTTACATTTGAGATTCTTTGCACACTCTTGGCATTCTCTCAACCAGCTTCACCTGGAATGCTTTTCCAACAGTCTTGAAGGAGTTCCCACATATGCTGAGCACTTGTTGGCTGCTTTTCCTTCACTCTGCCACCCGACTCATCCCAAACCATCTCAATTTGGTTGAGGTCGGGGGATTGTGGAGGCCAGGTCATCTGATGCAGCACTCCATCACTCTCCTTCTTGGTAAAATAGCACTTACACAGCCTGGAGGTGTGTTGAAAATCAAATGATAGTCCCACTAAGCCCAAACCAGATGGGATAGCGTATCGCTGCAGAATGCTGTGGTAGCCATGCTGGTTAAGTGTGCCTTGAATTCTAAATCAATCACAGACAGTGTCACCAGCAAAGCACCCCCACACCATAACACCTCCTCCTCCATGCTTTACGGTGGGAAATACACATGCTGAGATCATCCGTTCACCCACACCGCGTCTCACAAAGACATGGCGGCTGGAACCAAAAATCTCCAATTTGGACTCCAGACCAAAGGACAAATTTCCACTGGTCTAATGTCCATTGCTCGTGTTTCTTGGCCCAAGCAGGTCTCTTGTTCTTATTGGTGTCCTTTAGTAGTGGTTTCCTTGCAGCAATTTGACCATGAAGGCCTGATTCACACAGTCCCCTCTGAACAGTTGATGTTGAGATGTGTCTTTGAGTTGAACTCTGTGAAGCATTTATTTGGGCTGCAATTTCTGAGGCTGTTAACTCTAATTAACTTATCCTCTGCAGCAGAGGTAACTCTGGGTCTTCCATTCCTGTGGCGGTTCTTATGAGAGCCAGTTTCGTCATAATGCTTGATGGTTTTTGCAACTGCACTTGAAGAAACTTTCAAAGTTCTTGATATTCTCCGTATTGACTGACCTTCATGTCTTAAAGTAATGATGGACTGTCGTTTCTCTTTGCTTGTTTGAGCTGTTCTTGCCATAATATGGACTTGGTCTTTTACCAAATAGGGCTCTCTTCTGTATACCCCCCCTACCTTGTCACAAGAGAATTCCACAAATTAACTTTTAAGAAGGCACACCTGTTAATTTAAACGTATTCCAGGTGACTACCTCATGAAGCTGGTTGAGAGAATGCCAAGAGTGTGCAAAGCTGTCATCAAGGCAAAGGGTGGCTATTTGAAGAATCTCAAATATAGAATATATTTTGATTTGTTTAACACTTTTTTGGTTTCTACATGATTCCATATGTATTATTTCATAGTTTTGATGTCTTTACTATTATTCTACAATGTAGAAAATAGTAAAAATAAAGAAAAACCCTTGAATGAGTAGGTATGTCCAAACTTTTGACTGGTAGTGTATGTGTGGATGGTTTGCTTTTCCCATCGACCAAGCCGTCAGTGGGACTAATCTCTGTGATCACTGGACAGCCAGGCAGGGCCTGATTACCTGTGGCTGTGGAGGTGATCTGTCAGGGAGTGACTAGGTCCAGGGTTACAGCTCTATGTGAACCATTCTCTGTCTGTATTACTGACTCTGGCCTTGACTGTTGGCCCTTGGTTGAAAGGAGGTTTGTGGTCAATGTTTTGGATAGACACAGGTCTTTCGCTCTCTTTCTCTCCCTCCCTCCCTCTCAGGCAGTGCTCAGCTGCAGAGTAGCTAACTCAAACTTAGGGAGGAAAGCGCCAACAAAGGTTAGAGCTGTTTTATTTTTCAGAAGGCACAGAGAGGCTGATAGGCTATCAGTAGCACTTCTTGCAGTTGAGAGTTGTGCCTTGACTCAAGAGCAGTGTACGTGAGAGTCTATACACCAGGGTTCATAACTTGTCTTCCTCCTCACTCTCTTCCGCTCAGTATGGACACCAGCCACAGGCCAGCCAGGGCAACATGAATGATGAATTATAGAAGAGAGAATTGGCGATAAACAAAGCAATGATAGAAAAAATACTGTGATAAATATAATGGGTTTGTTTATGGAAGCTGTAGGCCTGACTCAGTGAGGAACTGATAGAGGAGCCATGCCTGTGATGCGGTGCTGTTTGCAGCGATGATGCTGTATTGTAGAGAGCACAGAGCAGCAGATTATAGAGCACATCTAATAGGTCTATGAAGAGCTCCAGTAAAACAGTTGAGTGGAGTATTACTGAAGAGAAGACCAGCCAGGGCAATGGGCCAGCTCACAGTACTGGGGAGGGAGGGAGAGGGTAAAGGTGCTGCGCTGGCAAGACAGGACAATCCCAGGGAGAAGGATTAAGAAATGCTTGAATGCTGAGAAATGTCAGAGTATAGTATATGGTAGATTTTCTGTGTTTCACTGTGGTTCTGAAAGGACAGACACATATTGGACAAAAGTATACAGACTCACTCAATGCAGTTAAAGAGAATCCCCTTTATCCCTACATGCAGCCATATTCTAATCTAGATTGTGGCTGTGCATTGGCTAAAGCGGGTACTTGGGGAAGTGCTTATTAGATGCAGTAAGTCTGGCCTTTAACACTGAAACCTCCGAGCTGGGAGCTGCTGAAGTCTACATTTACATTTTAGTCATTTAGCAGACGCTCTTATCCAGAGCGACTTACAGTTAGTGAGTGCATACATTTTTATACTGGCCCCTGTGGGAAACGAACCCACAACCCTGGCGTTGCAAGCGCCATGCTCTACCAACTGAGCTACAGGGGACTAGTAGAGACATCTATTAACACTGCCTCACACTGGCTCACCCTCACAGCAGAGGAATGTGGAGTTGAAAAGGGTGGCTATGGAGTCATGGGAATCGATGCCAAGTAGACACCCAGCTCTCTGCCAGCTCTGTGCCAGCAGCGGAAGGAAGCCTGTCTACTCTGGAGAAGCCTATCTACCCTGCTAGCCTGGCCTGGCTGCCTCGGGCACTTTGCCGGGCAGCCTGTGAAAGCTGGGCATGCTGCTGGGCAAGGCACTACCCAGGAGAGAGAGAGGGGGCTCATCCTCCATGATTAATGAGTGTCTGTGGGCCTTGGCTGGCTAGTTAAGAGGCAGAGAGAGAGAGAGGGGAAGAGAGAGAAAGAGATAGGGAGAGAAAGAAAGAAAGAAAGAGAGGTGGAAAATGAGTGTGTTAGAGCAGAGAGAGAAAAGACTTAGACAGTGTTCCAGGGATGCGTGCATAATAGCTGTGTCCCCTAGTGTGCTACCGTTATGCATTCACCACAGAGAGTGATGGAGAGAGGAACGCTTTTTAGCACACAGGCCATGAGAGGAACAGTGAAATTGAGAGAAAAGGAGTGAGAGCTCAGACAGGCACTGCTATCCCTGTTTTGTAGGCTGCTGCCTGTACGCTGTACTGCCGTCCTACTGAGGTTCTCACAGGTTGGGGACAGGATGCCTACTCTATACAGATTGCATGACTTCTCCATCTCTAACAGAACAGTAATATTACCATCACATCCATGGCCCTGGCCCTGCTGCATATTTAAGCCCCGGATCCCCCTGGGACTGGACTGTACCCACACAGCCTGGTCATGGATAAAGAATGAGGGGAATTTGTAAGTCGCTCTGGATAAGAGCGTCTGCTAAATGACTTAAATGTAAATGGGAAGGTTAAAAAGTAATGTCTTCCTCCGCCCTCTCCCTCCCGCACACAGCACAGCAGCAACCACCAGTTCCTGGATGTAAATAGAACAGTGCATGTGACTAGCTGAATAGTGCACTATGTGAAAGCTGATTTGACTGACTGTAGTATATAGTCTCTGTAGTCCTGGGTCCATGATGATGAGGTTGACTATACTGGTGTTGCATAGTATACCGAAACTTCTGTACTTTTTCGATACTAGAACATGAAAAATGGTTCGGTACTAGAAGTTTTGTTATTTTCTGTACTTCTGTCAAATGTGTCTTGCGTCATATATGGATTGAGAGGATCGAGTCTGTCTAGTATTTTGTCTGAATATTCTGATGGGGCAGTATTAAGCTAACCAGGCTACTTGCGTTTGCACATGCAGCTGACACAGCGCGAGCCACTTTTGAGAAACAAGCGAGAGGAGAGAGAAAATGCTGACAGCATGGCTTCTTCTAAAACATCATACCTCCACACCCGCAGATGTTGACAAAACTGGCTGCAGAAGCGACCTATGGGAATATTTTGATTACAGAGCAGATGAGGGCCAGCCCACCGAAACAACAAAGCAGTGCAGTGTGGGAAGTTTAGTTCCAAAACGACATAAAAAAATAAATGACACATGACATTTGCATTGTAACGTTGTCGTTATTCTACTAAATTTGAATTATTTTTGAGTGACAATGACATGAACATATATTCAGCATGACATTCATGTGAGCATCATAATATCATTACGCAACCCAAAAGTAATGTGAAATGCACTCATAACTTGACAGCAATATATTTAGCAATATGCTATCATGGATCCTTGGGATGTCCCTAACCTTAACCCTTACCTTAACCATTTTAAATGTCAACTTCAATGGGGTAACGTCATAGTTGGGACTTCCCAAGGATACCGGATAGCAATGACCATATATTTAGACTACTTCGCGGTTGTCTGGGCTTGCTAGCAGTAGCCACTAGCCAGCCAGCAGCCCTGGGCGGCGCATTGCACCCTGGGAAGTGAAATACACTCTGGGAATCATAGTATGCTGTGTAAAGTCCATTGCATTTATATGGTGTCACTGTACATGCCATATCTGCCATACCAACCCTGACTTTTGACCATACTGTGCTGCTGTGGTGTATGGATGAGGCTGACTGTAGGTAGAACCCTGACTGTGCTGTGGAGTATGGATGAGGTTGACTGTAGGTAGAACCCTGACTGTGCTGTGGAGTATGGATGAGGTTGACTGTAGGTAGAACCCTGACTGTGCTGTGGAGTATGGATGAGGTTGACTGTAGGTAGAACCCTGACTGTGCTGTGGAGTACTATATGGCTGAAATGTAAAAGTGTGTTAGACCATGATGAAAGATAAGGAGCCAAAGTGTCTGCATCCTCCCAGCATGCAGCTGTGCTCCCATATCAACAGGTGTTTTGTTAGCTTGTTGTTGCCATTATGGTCATGGGAGACACCTTCAGAAAGTATCAAATCAAATCAAATCAATTTTTATTGGCCACATGCGCCGAATACAACAGGTGCAGACATTACAGTGAAATGCTTACTTACAGCCCTTAAAACAACAACAAAAGTGTTGAGAAAAAGCCATGATTAGCTGTTCAGGAGTCTTATGGCTTGGGGGTAGAAGCTGTTAAGAAGCCTTTTGGACCTAGACTTGGCACTCCGGTACCGCTTGCCGTGCGGTAGCAGAGAGAACAGTCTATGACTAGGGTGGCTGGAGTCTTTGACAATTTTGAGGGCCTTCCTCTGACACCGCCTGGTATAGAGGTCCTGGATGGCAGGAAGCTTGGCCCCTCTGTAGTGCCTTGCGGTCGGAGGCCGAGCAGTTGCCATACCAGGTGGTGATGCAACCAGTCAGGATGCTCTCGATGGTGCAGCTGTATAATCTTTTGAGGATCTGAGGACCCATGCCAAATCTTTTCAGTCTCCTGAGGGGGAATAGGCTTTTTCGTGCCCTCTTCACGACTGTCTTGGTGTGTTTGGACCATGATAGTTCGTTGGTGATGTGGACACCAAGGAACTTGAAGCTCTCAACCTGTTCCACTACAGCCCCGTCGATGAGAATGGGGGCGTGCTCAGTCCTCTTTTTTTTCCTGTAGTCCACAATCATCTCCTTTGTCTTGATCACGTTGAGGGAGAGGTTGTTATCCTGGCACCACACGGCCAGGTCTCTGACCTCCTCCCTATAGGCTGTCTCATCGTTGTCGGTGATCAGGCCTACCACTGTTATGTCATCGGCAAACTTAATGATTGTGTTGGAGTCGTGCCTGGCCATGCAGTCATGGGTGAACAGGGAGTACAGGAGGGGACTGAGCACGCACCCCTGAGGGGCCCCCGTGTTGAGGATCAGTGTGGCAGAAGTGTTGTTACCTACCCTTACCACCTGTGGGCGGCCCGTCAGGAAGTCCAGGATCCAGTTGCAGAGGGAGGTGTTTAGTCCCAGGATCCTTAGCTTAGTGATGAGCTTTGAAGGCACTATGGTGTTGAATGCTGAGCTGTAGTCAATGAATAGGATTCTCACGTAGGTGTTCCTCTTGTCCAGGTGGAAAAGGGCAGTGTGGAGCGCAATAGAGGTTGCACTCCACACTGCCTTGACCTTTTCCACATTTTGTTGTTACAGCCTGGATTTAAAACGGGTTAAAATGAGATTTTGTGTCACTTGCCTACACACAATACCCCATAATGTCAAAGTGGAATTATGTTTTTAGAAATGTTTACAAATTAATAAAAAATGAAAAGCTGAAATGTCAACCCCTTTGTTATGGCAAGGCTACATTTGCTTAACAAGTCACATAAATTGCATGGACTCTGTGTGCAATAATAGTGTTTAACATGATTTTTGAATGACTACCTCATCTCTGTACCCGACATATACAATTATCTGTAAGGTCCCTCAGTCGAGCAGTGAATTTCAAACACAGATTTAACTACAAAGACCAGGAAGGTTTTCTAATGCCTAGCAAAGAAAGGCACAAATTGGCATAGCCGCAAGAAGTAGAGGTGCTGAGGGTGCTGCAGCAACCCCTGAAAAGTCAGAATATATCAATTTACAGTGAGGGGAAAAAAGTATTTGATCCCCTGCTGATTTTGTACATTTGCCCACTGACAAAGACATGATCAGTCTATAATTTTAATGGTAGGTTTATTTGAACAGTGAGACAGAATAACAACAAAAAAATCCAGAAAAACGCATGTCAAAAATGTTATGAATTGATTTACATTTTAATGAGGGAAATAAGTATTTGACCCCTCTGCAAAACATGACTTAGTACTTGGTGGCAAAACCCTTGTTGGCAATCACAGAGGTCAGATGTTTCTTGTAGTTGGCCACCAGGTTTGCACACATCTCAGGAGGGATTAAGGTTTCGAGGCTGACGTTTGGCAACTCAAACCTTCAGCTCCCTCCACAGATTTTCTATGGGATTAAGGTCTGGACTGGCACTCCAGGACCTTAATGTGCTTCTTCTTGAGCCACTCGTTTGTTGACTGGCCGTGTGTTTTGGGTCATTGTCATGCTGGAATACCCATCCACGACCCATTTTCAATGCCCTGGCTGAGGGAAGGAGGTTCTCACCCAAGATGTGACGGTACATGGCCCCGTCCATCGTCCCTTTGATGCAGTGAAGTTGTCCTGTCCCCTTAGCAGAAAAACACCCACAAAGCATAATGTTTCCACCTCCATGTTTGACGGTGGGGATGGTGTTCTTGGGGTCATAGGCAGCATTCCTCCTTCTCCAAACACGGCGAGTTGAGTTGATGCCAAAGAGCTCGATTTTGGTCTCATCTGACCACAACACTTTCACCCAGTTCTCCTCTGAATCATTCAGATGTTCATTGGCAAACTTCAGATGGGCCTGTATATGTGCTTTCTTGAGCAGGGGGACCTTGCGGGCACTGCAGGATTTCAGTCCTTCACGGCGTAGTGTGTTACCAATTGTTTTCTCGGTGACTATGGTCCAAGCTGCCTTGAGATCATTGACAAGATCCTCCCGTGTAGTTCTGGGCTGATTCCTCACCATTCTCATGATCATTGCAACTCCACGAGGTGAGATCTTGCATGGAGCCCCAGGCCAAGGGAGATTGACAGTTATTTTGTGTTTCTTCCATTTACGAATAATCACACCAACTGTTGTCACCTTCTCACCAAGCTGCTTGGCGATGGTCTTGTAGCCCAATCCAGCCTTGTGTAGGTCTACAATCTTGTCCCTGACATCCTTGGAGAGCTCTTTGGTCTTGGCCATGGTAGAGAGTTTGGAATCTGATTGATTGATTGCTTCTGTGGAGTGTGCTCCTAATCTCAGCTCGTTACCTGTATAAAAGACACCTGGGAGCCAGAAATCTTTCTGATTGAGAGGGGGTCAAATACTTATTTCCCTCATTAAAATGCAAATCAATTTATAACATTTTTGACGTGCGTTTTTCTGGATTTTTTTGGTTGTTATTCTGTCTCTCACTGTTCAAATAAATCTACCATTAAAATTATAGACTGATCATTTCTTTGTCAGTGGGCAAACTTACAAAATCAGCAGGGGATCAAATACTTTTTTCCCTCACTGTATATATTTTCTTTAAATAAATAATACACCCAATCACTACAAAGATACAGGCGTCCTTCCTAACTCAGTTGCTGGAGAGGAAGGAAACCGCTCAGGGATTTCACCATGAGGCCTATGGTAACTTTAAAACAGTTACATTGTTTAATGGCTGTGATAGGACAGAACTGAGAATGGATCAACAACATTGTAGTTACTCCACAATACTAACCTAATTGACAGAGTGAAAAGAAGGAAGCCTGTACAGAAAAAATATATTTCAAAACATGCATCCTGTTTGCAATAAGGCGCTAAAGTAAAGCTGTGACTATGGAGTTTTTTTGGATAAAAATAAACGGAATAGAGCTAAGCACAGGCAAAATCCTAGAGGAAAACCTGGTTCAGTCTGCTTTCCAACAGACACCTTTCAGCAGGACAGTAACCTTAAACACAAGGCCAAATATACACTGGGGTTGCTTACCAAGATGACATTGAATGTTCCTGAGTGGCCTAGTTACAGACTTTACTTAAATCGGCTTGAACATCTATGGCTGTCTAGCAATGATCAACAACCAACTTGACAGAGCTTGAAGAATTTTAATAAGAATAATGTGCAAATATTGTACCATCCAGGTGTGCAAAGCTCTTAGCCTACACGTCAACAGGCAGAAAAAGTTAGACTACCTACAGAGGCAAAAAGGACAATGTCGGAGTTCAATACTAGAAAAGCTGCGATATAGAGAGTTGAAAAGTAATATTTGGGAAAGACTTGGTGAAGGGGTGAAAAAGGATGTTATCAAATCAAAATAAAATAAAATAAAATAATTGTATTTGTCACATGCGCCGAATACAAATGCTTACTTACAAGCCCTTAACCAACAATGCAGTTTTAAGAAAAAAGAGTTAAGAAAATATTTACTAAATAAACTAAAGTAAAAAAAATTGATATATATATATATATATATATATATAAAGGAGTACCGGTACCAAGTCAATGTGCAGGTTAGTCGAGTGTTATGTGTGTTGATTGTGATGCACTGTACAAATTCAACACTCACAATATGGGGACTTCAAATAGGCCTATGGCCAAGGCAGCAGCTACTCTTCCTGGGGTCCAAACACATTAAGGCACTTACATTACATATAAAACAAAAGGTAAAACAGTACATCATATACAGTTGAAGTCGGAAGTTTACATACACCTTAGCCAAATACATTTAAACTCAGTTTTTCACAATTCCTGACATTTTATCCTGGTAAAAAATTCCCTTTCTTACGTCAGTTAGGATCACCACTTTATTTTAAGAATGTGAAATGTCAGATTAATAGTAGAGAGAATTATTTATTTCAGCTTTTATTTATTTCATCACATTCCCAGTGGGTAAGAAGTTTACATACACTCAATTAGTATTTGGTAGCATTGCCTTTAAATTGTTTAACTTGGGTCAAACGTTTTGGGTAGCCTTCCACAAGCTTCCCACAATAAGTCGTGTGAATTTTGGCCCATTCCTCCTGACAGAGCTGGTTAAACTGAGTCAGTTTTGTAGGCCTCCTTGCTCGCACATGCCTTTTCAGTTCTGCCCACACATTTTCTATAGGATTGAGGTCAGGGCTTTGTGATGGCCACTCCAATACCTTGACTTTGTTGTCCTTAAGCTATTTTGCCACAAATTTGGAAGTATGCTTGGGGTCATTGTCCATTTGGAACACCCATTTGCGACCAAGCTTTAACTTCCTGACTGATGTCTTGAGATGTTGCTTCAATATATCCACATAATTTTCCTTCCTCATGATGCCATCTATTTTGTGAAGTGCACCAGTCCCTCCTGCAGCATAGCACCCCCACAGCATGATGCTGCCACCCCCGTGCTTCACGGTTGGGATGGTGTTCTTCGGCTTGCAAGCCGCAACCTTTTTCTTCCAAACATAACGATGGACATTATGGCCCAAACAGTTCTATTTTTGTTTCATCAGACCAGAGGACATTTCTCCAAAAAGTACGATCTTTGTCCCCATGTGCAGTTGCAAACCGTAGTCTGGCTTTTTTATGGAGGTTTTGGAGCAGTGGCTTCTTCCTTGCTGAGCGGCCTTTCAGATTATGTCGATATAGGACTCGTTTTACTGTGGATATAGACACTTTTGTACCTGTTTCCTCCAACATCTTCACAAGGTCCTTTGCTGTTGTTCTGGGATTGATTTGCACTTTTCGCACCAACGTACGTTCATCTAGGAGACAGAACGCGTCTCCTTCCTGAGCGGTATGAAGGCTGCGTGGTCCCATGGTGTTTATACTTGCGTACTATTGTTTGTACAGATGAACGTGGTACCTTCAGGCGTTTGGAAATTGCTCCCAAGGATGAACCAGACTTGTGGAGGTCTACACATTTTTTTCTGAGGTCTTGGCTGATTTCTTTTGATTTTCCCATGACGTCAAGCAAAGAGGCACTGAGTTTGAATGTAGGCCTTGAAATACATCCACAGGTACACCTCCAATTTACTCAAATGATGTCAATTAGCCTATCAGAAGCTTCTAAAGCCATGACATCATTTTCTAGAATGTTCCAAGCTGTTTAAAGGCATAGTCAACTTAGTGTATGTAAACTTTTGAACCACTGGAATTGTAATACAGTGAATTATAAGTGAAATACTCGGTCTGTAAACAATTGTTGGAAAAATTACTTGTGTCATGCACAAAGTAGATGTCGCAACCGACTTGCCAAAACCATCGTTTGTTAACAAGAAATGTGTGGAGTGGCTGAAAAACTAGTTTTAATAACTCCAACCTAAGTGTATGTAAACTTCCGACTTCAACTGTAACATTATTACACCACTGCATATCTACAATACAAAATGTATAATATCACCATACAACAATATTACAATGTACGTGTGTTAGCGCTTATGTGTGTATGCGTGGCTGTACGTTTGTGTGATCTCCAGTGGCACAGCTAGCACTGCGATGCAGTGCCTTAGACCACTGCGCCACTCGGGAGTCGATGAAGTCAATCTCTCTTCCACTTTGAGCCATGACAGATTGACATGCATATCATTAATGTTAGCTCCCCGTGTACTTTTAAGGGCCAGCCGTGCTGCCCTGTTCTGAGCCAATTGTAATTTTCCTAAGTCCCTCTTTGTGGCACCTGACTACAATACTGAACAGTAGTCCAGGTGCGACAAAACTAGGGCCTTTAGGACCTGCCTTGTTGATGGTGTTGTTAAGAAGGCAGAGCAGCTCTTTATTATGGACAGACTTCTCCCCATCTTAGCTACTGTTGTATCAATATGTTTTGAGCATGACAGTTTACATTCCAGGGTTACTCCAAGCCTTTTAGTCACCTCAATTTGCTCAATTTCCACATTATTCATTACAAGACTCAGTTGAGGTTTAGGGTTTAGTGAATGATTTGTCCCAAATACAATGCTTTTAGTATTTAGGACTAACTTATTCCTTGCCACCCATTCTGAAACTAACTGCAGCTCTTTGTTAAGTGTTGCAGTCATTTCAGTCGCTGTGGTAGCTGACGTGTATAGTGTTGAGTCATCCATATACATAGACACACTGGCTTTACCCAAATCGCCGACCAATCAGCTTGTTACCAACCCTTAGTAAACGTAATAATAAAATGGTGTTTGACCAGATACAATGCTATTTTACAGTAAACAAAATGACAACAGACTTTCAGCATGCTTATAGGGAAGGACATTCAACAAGCACAGCACATAAAAAACAGCCCCCACAATCTGTTTATCATCAATTTCTCTCAGCCAATCATCAGTCATTTGTGTATGTGCTGTGCTTGTTGAATGTCCTTCCCTATAAGCATGCTGAAAGTCTGTTGTCATTTTATTATTACGTTTACTAAGGGTTGGTAACAAGCTGATTGGTCGGCTATTTGAGCCAGTAAAGGGGGCTTTACTATTCTTGGGTAGCGGAATGACTTTTGCTTCCCTCCAGGCCTGAGGGCACACACTTTCTAGTAGGCTTAAATTGAAGATATGGCAAGTAGGAGTGTGTCACGACCGTCTATGAAGTAGGACCAAAGCGCAGCGTTGGTAGCGAACATATTGACTTTAATGCAATACACGAGAATACAAAACAAAACACGATCATGAAGTCCTCAGTGACAACGACTGAACATAGAACAAAAACCCACCCCCAAGGTGAACAATGACAGTTTAAATATGGCTCCCAATCAGAGATAACGAGCCGACAGCTGACACTCGTTACCACTGATTGGGAGTCACTGGACCAAACAATGAAACCACCAATAACAACCCAACTAATCCCCAAACACAACAAAAATGAACACACCCTGGCTCAATAATACAAAGTCCCGGAGCCAGAGCGTGACAGAGTGGCAATATCATTCACTATTATCCTCAGTAATTTCCCATCCAGGTTGTCAGACCCCAGTGGCTTGTCAATGTTGATAGACAACAATAATCTTTTCACCTCTTCCACACTCACTTTACAGAATTCAAAAGTACAATGCTTGTCTTTCATAATTTGGTCAGATATACTTGGATGTGTAGTGTCAGTGTTTGTTGCTGGCATGTCATGCCTAAGTTTGCTAATCTTGCCAATGAAAAAATCATTAAAGTAGTTGGCAATATCAGTGGGTTTTGTGATGAATGAGCCATCTGATTCAATGAATGATGGAGCTGAGTTTACCTTTTTGCCCGAAAGGTGCTCCAAAGCTTTTTACTATCATTCTTTATATTATTTATGTTTGTTTCATAGTATAGTACATTTTTATTTCGTTTAGTCACATGTTTTCTCAATTTGCAGTATGTTTGCCAATTGGTTGTGCTGCCAGACTTATTTGCCATCTATTTTGCCTCATCCCTCTCAACCATACAATTTTTAAATTCCTCATCAATCCAAGGGAATTTAACAGTTTTTACAGTCATTTTGTTAATGGGTGCATGCTTATTAGTAACTGGAATAAGCAATTTCATAAATGTGTCAAGTGCAGCGTCTGGTTGCTCCTCATTACACACCATGGACCAGCGAATATTATTTACATCATCAACATAAGAATCACTATTAAACTTATTGTATGACCTCTTATATACTATAATAGGCCTAGCCTTTGGAACTTTGGTTTTCCTAGATATGGCTACTATATTGTGATATCTACATCCTATGGATTTGCATACTGCTTTAAAGCAAATGTCTGCAGCATTAGTAAAGATGTGATCAATACATGTTGAGGATTTCATTCCTGTACTGTTTGTAACTACCCTGGTATGTTGACTGATAACCTGAACCGGGTCGCAGGCACTGGTTACAGTTTGACGTTTTTTCTGGAGTGAGCCACTTAATCAAAGCCAGTCAATATTTAAATCACCCAGAAAATATACCTTTCTGTTGATATCGCATACATATCAAGCATTTCTCACACATCCAGATACTGACTGTTAGCACTTGGTGGTCTATAGCAGCTTCCCACAAGAATGGGCTTTAGGTGAGGCAGATTAACCTGTAGCCATATTACTTCAACAGTATTTAACATGAGATCCTCTCTAAGCTTTACAGGAATGTGGTTCTGAATATAGACCGCACTACCGCCCCCATTGGCATTTCTGTATTTTCGGTAGATGCTATAACCATGTATTGCTACCACTGTATCATCAAAGGTATTATCTAAGTGAGTTTCAGAGATAGTCAGTCAGAATATGAATGTAATATGTTACAATTCAGATGGGTTCAATGGAAACAGAAATCTGGACACTGACTGTAGGTCTATAACCTCTCACATAGCCTTAATATTAACTCCTGCAGAATTAAGCATTTCTTGCAGTAAGATGATACACCAAATGTAGGCTACATTTTGATTCGGGAAAAATGCTGCACAGAAAATCGTTCCTGTTTTTTTTTTTTTTTGTTATTGCATTTTCTCCCTGGTCCCTAAAAGTAATTTTTTCCGCGAAAGAAGCAGAGATGACAGAGAACTTTACTGACATGAACTAGATTGAAGCATTCATTCTATCGATTTATGTCATTATTCTGGTGAGTAAGGGTTTATTTAGTCTTTTAGGGCAACATATAATGACAGAAGATAAGCTACATGTATCTAAGTATAGAGTTGACTAACAAATAACTTAACAAAATGTCTGAAATTATAAGCAGAAACAGGCTATCTAAATCAGGCAAAAGAATCCTGCACCCCCTGTCAAAAAATCGTTCCGCCGTCTCTGACTGTAGCCTACAGCCCATTTTCTATATTAGCAGGTTAGGGTCGGGTGCGGGCCTCAGATTTTCACTTTATTACATATAGTCGGGAGGTTGCGGATGGGTTATTAGCAGGTGCGGGTGAACAAACAGCTGACCCGCGTACCATTAACACACACACACACACACACACACACCCCTCTCTTCACGCATCCTACAGATTCCCTTCAGATTAATGGTGATGAATACTGTAACAAATCTCTCTCCCCCCCTGTCCTCTCTTCCCCTCTTCCCCTTCCCTCCCTATGTCCTCTCTTCCTCTGTCCCCTCTTCCTCTCCCTTCTTCCTCTCCCCTCTTCCCCTCTTCCTCTTCCCCTCTTCCTCTCTTCCTCTCCCCTCTTCCCCTCTTCCTCTCCCCTCCTTCGGTCCCCTCTTCCTCTCCCCTCTTCCCCTCTTCCTCTCCCCTCTTCCCCTCTTCCTCTCCCATCTTCCCCTCTTCCTCTCTCCTTTTCCCCTCTTCCCCTCTTCCTCTCTTCCTCTCCCCTCCTTCGGTCACCTCTTCCTCTTCCCCTCTTCCTCTCCCCTCTTCCTTTCCCCTCTTCCTCTCTTCCTCTTCCCCTCTTCCTCTTCCTCTCCCCTCCTTTGGTCCCCTCTTCATCTCCCCTCTTCCCCTCTCCCCCTCCCCTCCTTCGGTCCCCTCTTCATCTCCCCTCTTCCCCTCTTCGTCTCCCCTCTTTCCCTCTTCCTCTCTTCCTATCCCCTCCCTCTGTTCCCCTCTTTCTATTCCCCTCTTCCTCTCTCCTCTTCCCCTCTTCCTCTCCCCTCTGTCCCATCTTCCTCTCCCCTCTCCCCTCTTCCCCTCTTCCTCTCCTCCTCTCCCCTCTTCCTCTCTTCCTCTCCCCTCCTCCTGTCCCCTCTTCCTCTCCCCTCTTCCTCTCCCCTCTTCCCATGTTGCTCTCCCCTCTTCCTCTCCCCTCTTCCCCTCTTCCTCTCCCTTTCTTCCTCTTCCTCTCCCCTCTTCCCCTCTTCCTCTCCCCTCTTCCCCTCTTCCTCCTCCCCTCTTCCCCTCTTCCTTTCTTCCTCTCCCCTCTTCCTCTCTTCCTCTTCCCCTCTTCCTCTCCCCTTTTCCCCTCTTCTTCTCCCCTCTTCCCCTCTTCCTCTCTTCCCCTCTTCTTCTCCCCTCTTTCCCTCTTCCTCTCTTCCTCTCCCCTCCTTCGGTCCTCTCTTCCTCTCTGTGTTCTCTAATACACATTAATCAGAGACTAGGAGAGCCGTGTTTATGAGCTATTAATCACACACCACTGGGCCTGAGAGAGGGAGGGGAAGAGGGAGGGAGGGAGGAGAGAGGAGGAGATGTGGGGAGATTAAGAGAGGGAGAGAGAGGTGTGGGGATAGAGAGAGACTAAAGGCCAGAGAGTGATGGGGAGGGAGGGAGATACGGAGAGAGAGGAAGCAAGGGAAGTAGAAGAGCGAGAGGAAGGTGGCTGGGTCGTGTGGTGACAGGTCTGTCTGGGCCGTGTGATGACAGCCCAGCCTAAAACCCCAAACAGCAAGCAATGCAGATGTAGAAGCACGGTGGCTAGGAAAAACTCCCTAGA